>NW_027136103.1:0-219020 GCF_039906515.1 Pseudorca crassidens
AATCTGCACTACAATGAAGTCTCACTTCCCCCCGGTCAAAAGGGCCATCTGAAAAAAGTGTAAAATCCAGAAAGGCAGGACAGGCCATGGAGAACTGGGAGCCTTGTTATGCTGATGGGCGGGATGTAAATTGCCAACAGACACTCGGGAGAAGTGTATGGTGTTTCCTGAAACATCTAAAAAACAAAGCAACAGAGCCTAGGGCACTTCCACTTATGGTCCTATAGCTTAGGGAAATTAAAATCAAAAAGACACAGCCACCCCAAAGTTTGGGACGCCTCTGTTTACAAGAACCTCGTTTACCGTACAAGTTCAACATCGCAGAAAGTGAAAAATGGATAAAGAAGTTGTGGTATTTACTTACAAAGCAATATCACTCAGCAATGAAATCTATGTCATCAGGCCCTTAGCAGCACAATGAGTGGATTCAGGTATGATGATTCTAACTGAAATAAGTCACACAGAAAAAGAAACATCATAAGATATCAGTAATACACGGAATGTAAACTTGGCTACACAGGAACTGAATTACAGAACAGAACAGGGTCTCAAATTTAGAAAACCAACTTATGCTTGCTTAAGGGGAAAGGTGAGTTGGGGTGCTGCATAAAACCAGAGATTGAAATGAGCACAGATAAAGTTCCTTAAGCCAAATATGGAATAGACAAGAGCTACTCCTTGCTCAACGAAATGGACTCAACACCGCATATTAAATGCCTAAGAATGTACCTGACTAGTAAGTATCTTAAAACCTATGGATTGCTATGTCTCCGAAAGAGAATCAAGCATGTGTACAGGGGCATAAACGCAGCAGTGATAGGATTGGAGAGGTTCGGTGAGCAAATGAAGACCCTTTGAAGTCATATCGCATGGTACCCATTCCACGGGTTTCAACTACCCAGGTTTAAGGTATTCTTCCTTCAGCTAAAACATGCATGTGGAACCTAGAGTATGATCAACCATGTGATCGGGAGACGTGTTCAAATATGTCTCAGTTTTCGTACCCTGGTACTCGGGTGCAACATTCCAGACGCTTTACTAACACCCTCCCGACTTGGAGAGTCAGTCCCTTTAACCTCCTGTTTGGCCCAGTTTGCAATTTCTGCGGAAGATGAACAGGAATAGCGAGAACCAATGAGAGACTAGCTGGAAGGTGTCTGGACGGGCAAATTTAACTCTCATTTCCCACCAGGAAGAGGAATTAACCAAAGGCTCAGCGTGCCGTGCCGGAACCAGATTAGGGCCTGAAGCCATCCTGCGGTGTTGCGGCCAGCTCAAAAGAAAGCGAGTTGAAGAAAGGAGCTCAGGGGCACTGTAATTCACAAACCTGCAGAGTTATAAATGACAGCTATCGTCCAAAAATATACTGAAGTAAGGCTGCCAAGAGGACTTGAAAGCGGGGCAGAATTGCAGGAAACCGATTTCAGGAGGCAGACTGGAATTGCATTGAAAGCATAGGAAAAGAGGCAGAACGTCCACCATGATGCACTTGGCCAAAAAGGGCATATGCGTTTTTTCCTGAATATATTCAGGAAAAAACGCATACGCCCTTTTTGGCCAACCAAGCAAGCTTGCAAAGGAAATCTGCACTACAATGAAGTCTCACTTCCCCCCGGTCAAAAGGGCCATCTGAAAAAAGTGTAAAATCCAGAAAGGCAGGACAGGCCATCGAGAACTGGGAGCCTTGTTATGCTGATGGGCGGGATGTAAATTGCCAACAGACACTGGGGAGAAGTGTATGGTGTTTCCTGAAACATCTAAAAAACAAAGCAACAGAGCCTAGGGCACTTCCACTTATGGTCCTATAGCTTAGGGAAATTAAAATCAAAAAGACACAGCCACCCCAAAGTTTGGGACGCCTCTGTTTACAAGAACCTCATTTACCGTACAAGTTCAACATCGCAGAAAGTGAAAAATGGATAAAGAAGTTGTGGTATTTACTTACAAAGCAATATCACTCAGCAATGAAATCTATGTCATCAGGCCCTTAGCAGCACAATGAGTGGATTCAGGTATGATGATTCTAACTGAAATAAGTCACACAGAAAAAGAAACATCATAAGATATCAGTAATACACGGAATGTAAACTTGGCTACACAGGAACTGAATTACAGAACAGAACAGGGTCTCAAATTTAGAAAACCAACTTATGCTTGCTTAAGGGGAAAGGTGAGTTGGGGTGCTGCATAAAACCAGAGATTGAAATGAGCACAGATAAAGTTCCTTAAGCCAAATATGGAATAGACAAGAGCTACTCCTTGCTCAACGAAATGGACTCAACACCGCATATTAAACGCCTAAGAATGTACCTGACTAGTAAGTATCTTAAAACCTATGGATTGCTATGTCTCCGAAAGAGAATCAAGCATGTGTACAGGGGCATAAACGCAGCAGTGATAGGATTGGAGAGGTTCGGTGAGCAAATGAAGACCCTTTGAAGTCATATCGCATGGTACCCATTCCACGGGTTTCAACTACCCAGGTTTAAGGTATTCTTCCTTCAGCTAAAACATGCATGTGGAACCTAGAGTATGATCAACCATGTGATCGGGAGACGTGTTCAAATATGTCTCAGTTTTCGTACCCTGGTACTCGGGTGCAACATTCCAGACGCTTTACTAACACCCTCCCGACTTGGAGAGTCAGTCCCTTTAACCTCCTGTTTGGCCCAGTTTGCAATTTCTGCGGAAGATGAACAGGAATAGCGAGAACCAATGAGAGACTAGCTGGAAGGTGTCTGGACGGGCAAATTTAACTCTCATTTCCCACCAGGAAGAGGAATTAACCAAAGGCTCAGCGTGCCGTGCCGGAACCAGATTAGGGCCTGAAGCCATCCTGCGGTGTTGCGGCCAGCTCAAAAGAAAGCGAGTTGAAGAAAGGAGCTCAGGGGCACTGTAATTCACAAACCTGCAGAGTTATAAATGACAGCTATCGTCCAAAAATATACTGAAGTAAGGCTGCCAAGAGGACTTGAAAGCAGGGCAGAATTGCAGGAAACCGATTTCAGGAGGCAGACTGGAATTGCATTGAAAGCATAGGAAAAGAGGCAGAACGTCCACCATGATGCACTTGGCCAAAAAGGGCGTATGCGTTTTTTTCCTGAATATATTCAGGAAAAAACGCATACGCCCTTTTTGGCCAACCAAGCAAGCTTGCAAAGGAAATCTGCACTACAATGAAGTCTCACTTCCCCCCGGTCAAAAGGGCCATCTGAAAAAAGTGTAAAATCCAGAAAGGCAGGACAGGCCATGGAGAACTGGGAGCCTTGTTATGCTGATGGGCGGGATGTAAATTGCCAACAGACACTCGGGAGAAGTGTATGGTGTTTCCTGAAACATCTAAAAAACAAAGCAACAGAGCCTAGGGCACTTCCACTTATGGTCCTATAGCTTAGGGAAATTAAAATCAAAAAGACACAGCCACCCCAAAGTTTGGGACGCCTCTGTTTACAAGAACCTCGTTTACAGTACAAGTTCAACATCGCAGAAAGTGAAAAATGGATAAAGAAGTTGTGGTATTTACTTACAAAGCAATATCACTCAGCAATGAAATCTATGTCATCAGGCCCTTAGCAGCACAATGAGTGGATTCAGGTATGATGATTCTAACTGAAATAAGTCACACAGAAAAAGAAACATCATAAGATATCAGTAATACACGGAATGTAAACTTGGCTACACAAGAACTGAATTACAGAACAGAACAGGGTCTCAAATTTAGAAAACCAACTTATGCTTGCTTAAGGGGAAAGGTGAGTTGGGGTGCTGCATAAAACCAGAGATTGAAATGAGCACAGATAAAGTTCCTTAAGCCAAATATGGAATAGACAAGAGCTACTCCTTGCTCAACGAAATGGACTCAACACCGCATATTAAATGCCTAAGAATGTACCTGACTAGTAAGTATCTTAAAACCTATGGATTGCTATGTCTCCGAAAGAGAATCAAGCATGTGTACAGGGGCATAAACACAGCAGTGATAGGATTGGAGAGGTTCGGTGAGCAAATGAAGACCCTTTGAAGTCATATTGCATGGTACCCATTCCACGGGTTTCAACTACCCAGGTTTAAGGTATTCTTCCTTCAGCTAAAACATGCATGTGGAACCTAGAGTATGATCAACCATGTGATCGGGAGACGTGTTCAAATATGTCTCAGTTTTCGTACCCTGGTACTCGGGTGCAACATTCCAGACGCTTTACTAACACCCTCCCGACTTGGAGAGTCAGTCCCTTTAACCTCCTGTTTGGCCCAGTTTGCAATTTCTGCGGAAGATGAACAGGAATAGCGAGAACCAATGAGAGACTAGCTGGAAGGTGTCTGGACGGGCAAATTTAACTCTCATTTCCCACCAGGAAGAGGAATTAACCAAAGGCTCAGCGTGCCGTGCCGGAACCAGATTAGGGCCTGAAGCCATCCTGCGGTGTTGCGGCCAGCTCAAAAGAAAGCGAGTTGAAGAAAGGAGCTCAGGGGCACTGTAATTCACAAACCTGCAGAGTTATAAATGACAGCTATCGTCCAAAAATATACTGAAGTAAGGCTGCCAAGAGGACTTGAAAGCAAGGCAGAATTGCAGGAAACCGATTTCAGGAGGCAGACTGGAATTGCATTGAAAGCATAGGAAAAGAGGCAGAACGTCCACCATGATGCACTTGGCCAAAAAGGGCGTATGCGTTTTTTTCCTGAATATATTCAGGAAAAAACGCATACGCCCTTTTTGGCCAACCAAGCAAGCTTGCAAAGGAAATCTGCACTACAATGAAGTCTCACTTCCCCCCGGTCAAAAGGGCCATCTGAAAAAAGTGTAAAATCCAGAAAGGCAGGACAGGCCATGGAGAACTGGGAGCCTTGTTATGCTGATGGGCGGGATGTAAATTGCCAACAGACACTCGGGAGAAGTGTATGGTGTTTCCTGAAACATCTAAAAAACAAAGCAACAGAGCCTAGGGCACTTCCACTTATGGTCCTATAGCTTAGGGAAATTAAAATCAAAAAGACACAGCCACCCCAAAGTTTGGGACGCCTCTGTTTACAAGAACCTCGTTTACCGTACAAGTTCAACATCGCAGAAAGTGAAAAATGGATAAAGAAGTTGTGGTATTTACTTACAAAGCAATATCACTCAGCAATGAAATCTATGTCATCAGGCCCTTAGCAGCACAATGAGTGGATTCAGGTATGATGATTCTAACTGAAATAAGTCACACAGAAAAAGAAACATCATAAGATATCAGTAATACACGGAATGTAAACTTGGCTACACAGGAACTGAATTACAGAACAGAACAGGGTCTCAAATTTAGAAAACCAACTTATGCTTGCTTAAGGGGAAAGGTGAGTTGGGGTGCTGCATAAAACCAGAGATTGAAATGAGCACAGATAAAGTTCCTTAAGCCAAATATGGAATAGACAAGAGCTACTCCTTGCTCAACGAAATGGACTCAACACCGCATATTAAATGCCTAAGAATGTACCTGACTAGTAAGTATCTTAAAACCTATGGATTGCTATGTCTCCGAAAGAGAATCAAGCATGTGTACAGGGGCATAAACACAGCAGTGATAGGATTGGAGAGGTTCGGTGAGCAAATGAAGACCCTTTGAAGTCATATCGCATGGTACCCATTCCACGGGTTTCAACTACCCAGGTTTAAGGTATTCTTCCTTCAGCTAAAACATGCATGTGGAACCTAGAGTATGATCAACCATGTGATCGGGAGACGTGTTCAAATATGTCTCAGTTTTCGTACCCTGGTACTCGGGTGCAACATTCCAGACGCTTTACTAACACCCTCCCGACTTGGAGAGTCAGTCCCTTTAACCTCCTGTTTGGCCCAGTTTGCAATTTCTGCGGAAGATGAACAGGAATAGCGAGAACCAATGAGAGACTAGCTGGAAGGTGTCTGGACGGGCAAATTTAACTCTCATTTCCCACCAGGAAGAGGAATTAACCAAAGGCTCAGCGTGCCGTGCCGGAACCAGATTAGGGCCTGAAGCCATCCTGCGGTGTTGCGGCCAGCTCAAAAGAAAGCGAGTTGAAGAAAGGAGCTCAGGGGCACTGTAATTCACAAACCTGCAGAGTTATAAATGACAGCTATCGTCCAAAAATATACTGAAGTAAGGCTGCCAAGAGGACTTGAAAGCGGGGCAGAATTGCAGGAAACCGATTTCAGGAGGCAGACTGGAATTGCATTGAAAGCATAGGAAAAGAGGCAGAACGTCCACCATGATGCACTTGGCCAAAAAGGGCGTATGCGTTTTTTCCTGAATATATTCAGGAAAAAACGCATACGCCCTTTTTGGCCAACCAAGCAAGCTTGCAAAGGAAATCTGCACTACAATGAAGTCTCACTTCCCCCCGGTCAAAAGGGCCATCTGAAAAAAGTGTAAAATCCAGAAAGGCAGGACAGGCCATGGAGAACTGGGAGCCTTGTTATGCTGATGGGCGGGATGTAAATTGCCAACAGACACTCGGGAGAAGTGTATGGTGTTTCCTGAAACATCTAAAAAACAAAGCAACAGAGCCTAGGGCACTTCCACTTATGGTCCTATAGCTTAGGGAAATTAAAATCAAAAAGACACAGCCACCCCAAAGTTTGGGACGCCTCTGTTTACAAGAACCTCGTTTACAGTACAAGTTCAACATCGCAGAAAGTGAAAAATGGATAAAGAAGTTGTGGTATTTACTTACAAAGCAATATCACTCAGCAATGAAATCTATGTCATCAGGCCCTTAGCAGCACAATGAGTGGATTCAGGTATGATGATTCTAACTGAAATAAGTCACACAGAAAAAGAAACATCATAAGATATCAGTAATACACGGAATGTAAACTTGGCTACACAGGAACTGAATTACAGAACAGAACAGGGTCTCAAATTTAGAAAACCAACTTATGCTTGCTTAAGGGGAAAGGTGAGTTGGGGTGCTGCATAAAACCAGAGATTGAAATGAGCACAGATAAAGTTCCTTAAGCCAAATATGGAATAGACAAGAGCTACTCCTTGCTCAATGAAATGGACTCAACACCGCATATTAAACGCCTAAGAATGTACCTGACTAGTAAGTATCTTAAAACCTATGGATTGCTATGTCTCCGAAAGAGAATCAAGCATGTGTACAGGGGCATAAACGCAGCAGTGATAGGATTGGAGAGGTTCGGTGAGCAAATGAAGACCCTTTGAAGTCATATTGCATGGTACCCATTCCACGGGTTTCAACTACCCAGGTTTAAGGTATTCTTCCTTCAGCTAAAACATGCATGTGGAACCTAGAGTATGATCAACCATGTGATCGGGAGACGTGTTCAAATATGTCTCAGTTTTCGTACCCTGGTACTCGGGTGCAACATTCCAGACGCTTTACTAACACCCTCCCGACTTGGAGAGTCAGTCCCTTTAACCTCCTGTTTGGCCCAGTTTGCAATTTCTGCGGAAGATGAACAGGAATAGCGAGAACCAATGAGAGACTAGCTGGAAGGTGTCTGGACGGGCAAATTTAACTCTCATTTCCCACCAGGAAGAGGAATTAACCAAAGGCTCAGCGTGCCGTGCCGGAACCAGATTAGGGCCTGAAGCCATCCTGCGGTGTTGCGGCCAGCTCAAAAGAAAGCGAGTTGAAGAAAGGAGCTCAGGGGCACTGTAATTCACAAACCTGCAGAGTTATAAATGACAGCTATCGTCCAAAAATATACTGAAGTAAGGCTGCCAAGAGGACTTGAAAGCGGGGCAGAATTGCAGGAAACCGATTTCAGGAGGCAGACTGGAATTGCATTGAAAGCATAGGAAAAGAGGCAGAACGTCCACCATGATGCACTTGGCCAAAAAGGGCGTATGCGTTTTTTCCTGAATATATTCAGGAAAAAACGCATACGCCCTTTTTGGCCAACCAAGCAAGCTTGCAAAGGAAATCTGCACTACAATGAAGTCTCACTTCCCCCCGGTCAAAAGGGCCATCTGAAAAAAGTGTAAAATCCAGAAAGGCAGGACAGGCCATGGAGAACTGGGAGCCTTGTTATGCTGATGGGCGGGATGTAAATTGCCAACAGACACTCGGGAGAAGTGTATGGTGTTTCCTGAAACATCTAAAAAACAAAGCAACAGAGCCTAGGGCACTTCCACTTATGGTCCTATAGCTTAGGGAAATTAAAATCAAAAAGACACAGCCACCCCAAAGTTTGGGACGCCTCTGTTTACAAGAACCTCGTTTACCGTACAAGTTCAACATCGCAGAAAGTGAAAAATGGATAAAGAAGTTGTGGTATTTACTTACAAAGCAATATCACTCAGCAATGAAATCTATGTCATCAGGCCCTTAGCAGCACAATGAGTGGATTCAGGTATGATGATTCTAACTGAAATAAGTCACACAGAAAAAGAAACATCATAAGATATCAGTAATACACGGAATGTAAACTTGGCTACACAGGAACTGAATTACAGAACAGAACAGGGTCTCAAATTTAGAAAACCAACTTATGCTTGCTTAAGGGGAAAGGTGAGTTGGGGTGCTGCATAAAACCAGAGATTGAAATGAGCACAGATAAAGTTCCTTAAGCCAAATATGGAATAGACAAGAGCTACTCCTTGCTCAATGAAATGGACTCAACACCGCATATTAAATGCCTAAGAATGTACCTGACTAGTAAGTATCTTAAAACCTATGGATTGCTATGTCTCCGAAAGAGAATCAAGCATGTGTACAGGGGCATAAACGCAGCAGTGATAGGATTGGAGAGGTTCGGTGAGCAAATGAAGACCCTTTGAAGTCATATCGCATGGTACCCATTCCATGGGTTTCAACTACCCAGGTTTAAGGTATTCTTCCTTCAGCTAAAACATGCATGTGGAACCTAGAGTATGATCAACCATGTGATCGGGAGACGTGTTCAAATATGTCTCAGTTTTCGTACCCTGGTACTCGGGTGCAACATTCCAGACGCTTTACTAACACCCTCCCGACTTGGAGAGTCAGTCCCTTTAACCTCCTGTTTGGCCCAGTTTGCAATTTCTGCGGAAGATGAACAGGAATAGCGAGAACCAATGAGAGACTAGCTGGAAGGTGTCTGGACGGGCAAATTTAACTCTCATTTCCCACCAGGAAGAGGAATTAACCAAAGGCTCAGCGTGCCGTGCCGGAACCAGATTAGGGCCTGAAGCCATCCTGCGGTGTTGCGGCCAGCTCAAAAGAAAGCGAGTTGAAGAAAGGAGCTCAGGGGCACTGTAATTCACAAACCTGCAGAGTTATAAATGACAGCTATCGTCCAAAAATATACTGAAGTAAGGCTGCCAAGAGGACTTGAAAGCGGGGCAGAATTGCAGGAAACCGATTTCAGGAGGCAGACTGGAATTGCATTGAAAGCATAGGAAAAGAGGCAGAACGTCCACCATGATGCACTTGGCCAAAAAGGGCGTATGCGTTTTTTCCTGAATATATTCAGGAAAAAACGCATACGCCCTTTTTGGCCAACCAAGCAAGCTTGCAAAGGAAATCTGCACTACAATGAAGTCTCACTTCCCCCCGGTCAAAAGGGCCATCTGAAAAAAGTGTAAAATCCAGAAAGGCAGGACAGGCCATGGAGAACTGGGAGCCTTGTTATGCTGATGGGCGGGATGTAAATTGCCAACAGACACTCGGGAGAAGTGTATGGTGTTTCCTGAAACATCTAAAAAACAAAGCAACAGAGCCTAGGGCACTTCCACTTATGGTCCTATAGCTTAGGGAAATTAAAATCAAAAAGACACAGCCACCCCAAAGTTTGGGACGCCTCTGTTTACAAGAACCTCGTTTACCGTACAAGTTCAACATCGCAGAAAGTGAAAAATGGATAAAGAAGTTGTGGTATTTACTTACAAAGCAATATCACTCAGCAATGAAATCTATGTCATCAGGCCCTTAGCAGCACAATGAGTGGATTCAGGTATGATGATTCTAACTGAAATAAGTCACACAGAAAAAGAAACATCATAAGATATCAGTAATACACGGAATGTAAACTTGGCTACACAGGAACTGAATTACAGAACAGAACAGGGTCTCAAATTTAGAAAACCAACTTATGCTTGCTTAAGGGGAAAGGTGAGTTGGGGTGCTGCATAAAACCAGAGATTGAAATGAGCACAGATAAAGTTCCTTAAGCCAAATATGGAATAGACAAGAGCTACTCCTTGCTCAACGAAATGGACTCAACACCGCATATTAAACGCCTAAGAATGTACCTGACTAGTAAGTATCTTAAAACCTATGGATTGCTATGTCTCCGAAAGAGAATCAAGCATGTGTACAGGGGCATAAACGCAGCAGTGATAGGATTGGAGAGGTTCGGTGAGCAAATGAAGACCCTTTGAAGTCATATTGCATGGTACCCATTCCACGGGTTTCAACTACCCAGGTTTAAGGTATTCTTCCTTCAGCTAAAACATGCATGTGGAACCTAGAGTATGATCAACCATGTGATCGGGAGACGTGTTCAAATATGTCTCAGTTTTCGTACCCTGGTACTCGGGTGCAACATTCCAGACGCTTTACTAACACCCTCCCGACTTGGAGAGTCAGTCCCTTTAACCTCCTGTTTGGCCCAGTTTGCAATTTCTGCGGAAGATGAACAGGAATAGCGAGAACCAATGAGAGACTAGCTGGAGGTGTCTGGACGGGCAAATTTAACTCTCATTTCCCACCAGGAAGAGGAATTAACCAAAGGCTCAGCGTGCCGTGCCGGAACCAGATTAGGGCCTGAAGCCATCCTGCGGTGTTGCGGCCAGCTCAAAAGAAAGCGAGTTGAAGAAAGGAGCTCAGGGGCACTGTAATTCACAAACCTGCAGAGTTATAAATGACAGCTATCGTCCAAAAATATACTGAAGTAAGGCTGCCAAGAGGACTTGAAAGCGGGGCAGAATTGCAGGAAACCGATTTCAGGAGGTAGACTGGAATTGCATTGAAAGCATAGGAAAAGAGGCAGAACGTCCACAATGATGCACTTGGCCAAAAAGGGCGTATGCGTTTTTTCCTGAATATATTCAGGAAAAAACACATACGCACTTTTTGGCCAACCAAGCAAGCTTGCAAAGGAAATCTGCACTACAATGAAGTCTCACTTCCCCCCGGTCAAAAGGGCCATCTGAAAAAAGTGTAAAATCCAGAAAGGCAGGACAGGCCATGGAGAACTGGGAGCCTTGTTATGCTGATGGGCGGGATGTAAATTGCCAACAGACACTCGGGAGAAGTGTATGGTGTTTCCTGAAACATCTAAAAAACAAAGCAACAGAGCCTAGGGCACTTCCACTTATGGTCCTATAGCTTAGGGAAATTAAAATCAAAAAGACACAGCCACCCCAAAGTTTGGGACGCCTCTGTTTACAAGAACCTCGTTTACCGTACAAGTTCAACATCGCAGAAAGTGAAAAATGGATAAAGAAGTTGTGGTATTTACTTACAAAGCAATATCACTCAGCAATGAAATCTATGTCATCAGGCCCTTAGCAGCACAATGAGTGGATTCAGGTATGATGATTCTAACTGAAATAAGTCACACAGAAAAAGAAACATCATAAGATATCAGTAATACACGGAATGTAAACTTGGCTACACAGGAACTGAATTACAGAACAGAACAGGGTCTCAAATTTAGAAAACCAACTTATGCTTGCTTAAGGGGAAAGGTGAGTTGGGGTGCTGCATAAAACCAGAGATTGAAATGAGCACAGATAAAGTTCCTTAAGCCAAATATGGAATAGACAAGAGCTACTCCTTGCTCAACGAAATGGACTCAACACCGCATATTAAATGCCTAAGAATGTACCTGACTAGTAAGTATCTTAAAACCTATGGATTGCTATGTCTCCGAAAGAGAATCAAGCATGTGTACAGGGGCATAAACGCAGCAGTGATAGGATTGGAGAGGTTCGGTGAGCAAATGAAGACCCTTTGAAGTCATATTGCATGGTACCCATTCCACGGGTTTCAACTACCCAGGTTTAAGGTATTCTTCCTTCAGCTAAAACATGCATGTGGAACCTAGAGTATGATCAACCATGTGATCGGGAGACGTGTTCAAATATGTCTCAGTTTTCGTACCCTGGTACTCGGGTGCAACATTCCAGACGCTTTACTAACACCCTCCCGACTTGGAGAGTCAGTCCCTTTAACCTCCTGTTTGGCCCAGTTTGCAATTTCTGCGGAAGATGAACAGGAATAGCGAGAACCAATGAGAGACTAGCTGGAAGGTGTCTGGACGGGCAAATTTAACTCTCATTTCCCACCAGGAAGAGGAATTAACCAAAGGCTCAGCGTGCCGTGCCGGAACCAGATTAGGGCCTGAAGCCATCCTGCGGTGTTGCGGCCAGCTCAAAAGAAAGCGAGTTGAAGAAAGGAGCTCAGGGGCACTGTAATTCACAAACCTGCAGAGTTATAAATGACAGCTATCGTCCAAAAATATACTGAAGTAAGGCTGCCAAGAGGACTTGAAAGCGGGGCAGAATTGCAGGAAACCGATTTCAGGAGGCAGACTGGAATTGCATTGAAAGCATAGGAAAAGAGGCAGAACGTCCACCATGATGCACTTGGCCAAAAAGGGCGTATGCGTTTTTTCCTGAATATATTCAGGAAAAAACGCATACGCCCTTTTTGGCCAACCAAGCAAGCTTGCAAAGGAAATCTGCACTACAATGAAGTCTCACTTCCCCCCGGTCAAAAGGGCCATCTGAAAAAAGTGTAAAATCCAGAAAGGCAGGACAGGCCATCGAGAACTGGGAGCCTTGTTATGCTGATGGGCGGGATGTAAATTGCCAACAGACACTGGGGAGAAGTGTATGGTGTTTCCTGAAACATCTAAAAAACAAAGCAACAGAGCCTAGGGCACTTCCACTTATGGTCCTATAGCTTAGGGAAATTAAAATCAAAAAGACACAGCCACCCCAAAGTTTGGGACGCCTCTGTTTACAAGAACCTCATTTACCGTACAAGTTCAACATCGCAGAAAGTGAAAAATGGATAAAGAAGTTGTGGTATTTACTTACAAAGCAATATCACTCAGCAATGAAATCTATGTCATCAGGCCCTTAGCAGCACAATGAGTGGATTCAGGTATGATGATTCTAACTGAAATAAGTCACACAGAAAAAGAAACATCATAAGATATCAGTAATACACGGAATGTAAACTTGGCTACACAGGAACTGAATTACAGAACAGAACAGGGTCTCAAATTTAGAAAACCAACTTATGCTTGCTTAAGGGGAAAGGTGAGTTGGGGTGCTGCATAAAACCAGAGATTGAAATGAGCACAGATAAAGTTCCTTAAGCCAAATATGGAATAGACAAGAGCTACTCCTTGCTCAACGAAATGGACTCAACACCGCATATTAAATGCCTAAGAATGTACCTGACTAGTAAGTATCTTAAAACCTATGGATTGCTATGTCTCCGAAAGAGAATCAAGCATGTGTACAGGGGCATAAACGCAGCAGTGATAGGATTGGAGAGGTTCGGTGAGCAAATGAAGACCCTTTGAAGTCATATCGCATGGTACCCATTCCACGGGTTTCAACTACCCAGGTTTAAGGTATTCTTCCTTCAGCTAAAACATGCATGTGGAACCTAGAGTATGATCAACCATGTGATCGGGAGACGTGTTCAAATATGTCTCAGTTTTCGTACCCTGGTACTCGGGTGCAACATTCCAGACGCTTTACTAACACCCTCCCGACTTGGAGAGTCAGTCCCTTTAACCTCCTGTTTGGCCCAGTTTGCAATTTCTGCGGAAGATGAACAGGAATAGCGAGAACCAATGAGAGACTAGCTGGAGGTGTCTGGACGGGCAAATTTAACTCTCATTTCCCACCAGGAAGAGGAATTAACCAAAGGCTCAGCGTGCCGTGCCGGAACCAGATTAGGGCCTGAAGCCATCCTGCGGTGTTGCGGCCAGCTCAAAAGAAAGCGAGTTGAAGAAAGGAGCTCAGGGGCACTGTAATTCACAAACCTGCAGAGTTATAAATGACAGCTATCGTCCAAAAATATACTGAAGTAAGGCTGCCAAGAGGACTTGAAAGCGGGGCAGAATTGCAGGAAACCGATTTCAGGAGGTAGACTGGAATTGCATTGAAAGCATAGGAAAAGAGGCAGAACGTCCACAATGATGCACTTGGCCAAAAAGGGCGTATGCGTTTTTTCCTGAATATATTCAGGAAAAAACACATACGCACTTTTTGGCCAACCAAGCAAGCTTGCAAAGGAAATCTGCACTACAATGAAGTCTCACTTCCCCCCGGTCAAAAGGGCCATCTGAAAAAAGTGTAAAATCCAGAAAGGCAGGACAGGCCATGGAGAACTGGGAGCCTTGTTATGCTGATGGGCGGGATGTAAATTGCCAACAGACACTCGGGAGAAGTGTATGGTGTTTCCTGAAACATCTAAAAAACAAAGCAACAGAGCCTAGGGCAATTCCACTTATGGTCCTATAGCTTAGGGAAATTAAAATCAAAAAGACACAGCCACCCCAAAGTTTGGGACGCCTCTGTTTACAAGAACCTCGTTTACCGTACAAGTTCAACATCGCAGAAAGTGAAAAATGGATAAAGAAGTTGTGGTATTTACTTACAAAGCAATATCACTCAGCAATGAAATCTATGTCATCAGGCCCTTAGCAGCACAATGAGTGGATTCAGGTATGATGATTCTAACTGAAATAAGTCACACAGAAAAAGAAACATCATAAGATATCAGTAATACACGGAATGTAAACTTGGCTACACAGGAACTGAATTACAGAACAGAACAGGGTCTCAAATTTAGAAAACCAACTTATGCTTGCTTAAGGGGAAAGGTGAGTTGGGGTGCTGCATAAAACCAGAGATTGAAATGAGCACAGATAAAGTTCCTTAAGCCAAATATGGAATAGACAAGAGCTACTCCTTGCTCAACGAAATGGACTCAACACCGCATATTAAATGCCTAAGAATGTACCTGACTAGTAAGTATCTTAAAACCTATGGATTGCTATGTCTCCGAAAGAGAATCAAGCATGTGTACAGGGGCATAAACGCAGCAGTGATAGGATTGGAGAGGTTCGGTGAGCAAATGAAGACCCTTTGAAGTCATATTGCATGGTACCCATTCCACGGGTTTCAACTACCCAGGTTTAAGGTATTCTTCCTTCAGCTAAAACATGCATGTGGAACCTAGAGTATGATCAACCATGTGATCGGGAGACGTGTTCAAATATGTCTCAGTTTTCGTACCCTGGTACTCGGGTGCAACATTCCAGACGCTTTACTAACACCCTCCCGACTTGGAGAGTCAGTCCCTTTAACCTCCTGTTTGGCCCAGTTTGCAATTTCTGCGGAAGATGAACAGGAATAGCGAGAACCAATGAGAGACTAGCTGGAAGGTGTCTGGACGGGCAAATTTAACTCTCATTTCCCACCAGGAAGAGGAATTAACCAAAGGCTCAGCGTGCCGTGCCGGAACCAGATTAGGGCCTGAAGCCATCCTGCGGTGTTGCGGCCAGCTCAAAAGAAAGCGAGTTGAAGAAAGGAGCTCAGGGGCACTGTAATTCACAAACCTGCAGAGTTATAAATGACAGCTATCGTCCAAAAATATACTGAAGTAAGGCTGCCAAGAGGACTTGAAAGCGGGGCAGAATTGCAGGAAACCGATTTCAGGAGGCAGACTGGAATTGCATTGAAAGCATAGGAAAAGAGGCAGAACGTCCACCATGATGCACTTGGCCAAAAAGGGCGTATGCGTTTTTTCCTGAATATATTCAGGAAAAAACGCATACGCCCTTTTTGGCCAACCAAGCAAGCTTGCAAAGGAAATCTGCACTACAATGAAGTCTCACTTCCCCCCGGTCAAAAGGGCCATCTGAAAAAAGTGTAAAATCCAGAAAGGCAGGACAGGCCATGGAGAACTGGGAGCCTTGTTATGCTGATGGGCGGGATGTAAATTGCCAACAGACACTCGGGAGAAGTGTATGGTGTTTCCTGAAACATCTAAAAAACAAAGCAACAGAGCCTAGGGCACTTCCACTTATGGTCCTATAGCTTAGGGAAATTAAAATCAAAAAGACACAGCCACCCCAAAGTTTGGGACGCCTCTGTTTACAAGAACCTCGTTTACCGTACAAGTTCAACATCGCAGAAAGTGAAAAATGGATAAAGAAGTTGTGGTATTTACTTACAAAGCAATATCACTCAGCAATGAAATCTATGTCATCAGGCCCTTAGCAGCACAATGAGTGGATTCAGGTATGATGATTCTAACTGAAATAAGTCACACAGAAAAAGAAACATCATAAGATATCTGTAATACACGGAATGTAAACTTGGCTACACAGGAACTGAATTACAGAACAGAACAGGGTCTCAAATTTAGAAAACCAACTTATGCTTGCTTAAGGGGAAAGGTGAGTTGGGGTGCTGCATAAAACCAGAGATTGAAATGAGCACAGATAAAGTTCCTTAAGCCAAATATGGAATAGACAAGAGCTACTCCTTGCTCAACGAAATGGACTCAACACCGCATATTAAATGCCTAAGAATGTACCTGACTAGTAAGTATCTTAAAACCTATGGATTGCTATGTCTCCGAAAGAGAATCAAGCATGTGTACAGGGGCATAAACGCAGCAGTGATAGGATTGGAGAGGTTCGGTGAGCAAATGAAGACCCTTTGAAATCATATTGCATGGTACCCATTCCACGGGTTTCAACTACCCAGGTTTAAGGTATTCTTCCTTCAGCTAAAACATGCATGTGGTACCTAGAGTATGATCAACCATGTGATCGGGAGACGTGTTCAAATATGTCTCAGTTTTCGTACCCTGGTACTCGGGTGCAACATTCCAGACGCTTTACTAACACCCTCCCGACTTGGAGAGTCAGTCCCTTTAACCTCCTGTTTGGCCCAGTTTGCAATTTCTGCGGAAGATGAACAGGAATAGCGAGAACCAATGAGAGACTAGCTGGAGGTGTCTGGACGGGCAAATTTAACTCTCATTTCCCACCAGGAAGAGGAATTAACCAAAGGCTCAGCGTGCCGTGCCGGAACCAGATTAGGGCCTGAAGCCATCCTGCGGTGTTGCGGCCAGCTCAAAAGAAAGCGAGTTGAAGAAAGGAGCTCAGGGGCACTGTAATTCACAAACCTGCAGAGTTATAAATGACAGCTATCGTCCAAAAATATACTGAAGTAAGGCTGCCAAGAGGACTTGAAAGCGGGGCAGAATTGCAGGAAACCGATTTCAGGAGGTAGACTGGAATTGCATTGAAAGCATAGGAAAAGAGGCAGAACGTCCACAATGATGCACTTGGCCAAAAAGGGCGTATGAGTTTTTTCCTGAATATATTCAGGAAAAAACGCATACGCCCTTTTTGGCCAACCAAGCAAGCTTGCAAAGGAAATCTGCACTACAATGAAGTCTCACTTCCCCCCGGTCAAAAGGGCCATCTGAAAAAAGTGTAAAATCCAGAAAGGCAGGACAGGCCATGGAGAACTGGGAGCCTTGTTATGCTGATGGGCGGGATGTAAATTGCCAACAGACACTCGGGAGAAGTGTATGGTGTTTCCTGAAACATCTAAAAAACAAAGCAACAGAGCCTAGGGCACTTCCACTTATGGTCCTATAGTTTAGGGAAATTAAAATCAAAAAGACACAGCCACCCCAAAGTTTGGGACGCCTCTGTTTACAAGAACCTCGTTTACCGTACAAGTTCAACATCGCAGAAAGTGAAAAATGGATAAAGAAGTTGTGGTATTTACTTACAAAGCAATATCACTCAGCAATGAAATCTATGTCATCAGGCCCTTAGCAGCACAATGAGTGGATTCAGGTATGATGATTCTAACTGAAATAAGTCACACAGAAAAAGAAACATCATAAGATATCTGTAATACACGGAATGTAAACTTGGCTACACAGGAACTGAATTACAGAACAGAACAGGGTCTCAAATTTAGAAAACCAACTTATGCTTGCTTAAGGGTAAAGGTGAGTTGGGGTGCTGCATAAAACCAGAGATTGAAATGAGCACAGATAAAGTTCCTTAAGCCAAATATGGAATAGACAAGAGCTACTGCTTGCTCAACGAAATGGACTCAACACCGCATATTAAATGCCTAAGAATGTACCTGACTAGTAAGTATCTTAAAACCTATGGATTGCTATGTCTCCGAAAGAGAATCAAGCATGTGTACAGGGGCATAAACGCAGCAGTGATAGGATTGGAGAGGTTCGGTGAGCAAATGAAGACCCTTTGAAGTCATATTGCATGGTACCCATTCCACGGGTTTCAACTACCCAGGTTTAAGGTATTCTTCCTTCAGCTAAAACATGCATGTGGTACCTAGAGTATGATCAACCATGTGATCGGGAGACGTGTTCAAATATGTCTCAGTTTTCGTACCCTGGTACTCGGGTGCAACATTCCAGACGCTTTACTAACACCCTCCTGACTTGGAGAGTCAGTCCCTTTAACCTCCTGTTTGGCCCAGTTTGCAATTTCTGCGGAAGATGAACAGGAATAGCGAGAACCAATGAGAGACTAGCTGGAGGTGTCTGGACGGGCAAATTTAACTCTCATTTCCCACCAGGAAGAGGAATTAACCAAAGGCTCAGCGTGCCGTGCCGGAACAAGATTAGGGCCTGAAGCCATCCTGCGGTGTTGCGGCCAGCTCAAAAGAAAGCGAGTTGAAGAAAGGAGCTCAGGGGCACTGTAATTCACAAACCTGCAGAGTTATAAATGACAGCTATCGTCCAAAAATATACTGAAGTAAGGCTGCCAAGAGGACTTGAAAGCGGGGCAGAATTGCAGGAAACCGATTTCAGGAGGTAGACTGGAATTGCAGTGAAAGCATAGGAAAAGAGGCAGAACGTCCACAATGATGCACTTGGCCAAAAAGGGCGTATGCGTTTTTTCCTGAATATATTCAGGAAAAAACGCATACGCCCTTTTTGGCCAACCAAGCAAGCTTGCAAAGGAAATCTGCACTACAATGAAGTCTCACTTCCCCCCGGTCAAAAGGGCCATCTGAAAAAAGTGTAAAATCCAGAAAGGCAGGACAGACCATGGAGAACTGGGAGCCTTGTTATGCTGATGGGCGGGATGTAAATTGCCAACAGACACTCGGGAGAAGTGTATGGTGTTTCCTGAAACATCTAAAAAACAAAGCAACAGAGCCTAGGGCACTTCCACTTATGGTCCTATAGCTTAGGGAAATTAAAATCAAAAAGACACAGCCACCCCAAAGTTTGGGACGCCTCTGTTTACAAGAACCTCGTTTACCGTACAAGTTCAACATCGCAGAAAGTGAAAAATGGATAAAGAAGTTGTGGTATTTACTTACAAAGCAATATCACTCAGCAATGAAATCTATGTCATCAGGCCCTTAGCAGCACAATGAGTGGATTCAGGTATGATGATTCTAACTGAAATAAGTCACACAGAAAAAGAAACATCATAAGATATCTGTAATACACGGAATGTAAACTTGGCTACACAGGAACTGAATTACAGAACAGAACAGGGTCTCAAATTTAGAAAACCAACTTATGCTTGCTTAAGGGGAAAGGTGAGTTGGGGTGCTGCATAAAACCAGAGATTGAAATGAGCACAGATAAAGTTCCTTAAGCCAAATATGGAATAGACAAGAGCTACTCCTTGCTCAACGAAATGGACTCAACACCGCATATTAAATGCCTAAGAATGTACCTGACTAGTAAGTATCTTAAAACCTATGGATTGCTATGTCTCCGAAAGAGAATCAAGCATGTGTACAGGGGCATAAACGCAGCAGTGATAGGATTGGAGAGGTTCGGTGAGCAAATGAAGACCCTTTGAAGTCATATTGCATGGTACCCATTCCACGGGTTTCAACTACCCAGGTTTAAGGTATTCTTCCTTCAGCTAAAACATGCATGTGGTACCTAGAGTATGATCAACCATGTGATCGGGAGACGTGTTCAAATATGTCTCAGTTTTCGTACCCTGGTACTCGGGTGCAACATTCCAGACGCTTTACTAACACCCTCCCGACTTGGAGAGTCAGTCCCTTTAACCTCCTGTTTGGCCCAGTTTGCAATTTCTGCGGAAGATGAACAGGAATAGCGAGAACCAATGAGAGACTAGCTGGAGGTGTCTGGACGGGCAAATTTAACTCTCATTTCCCACCAGGAAGAGGAATTAACCAAAGGCTCAGCGTGCCGTGCCGGAACCAGATTAGGGCCTGAAGCCATCCTGCGGTGTTGCGGCCAGCTCAAAAGAAAGCGAGTTGAAGAAAGGAGCTCAGGGGCACTGTAATTCACAAACCTGCAGAGTTATAAATGACAGCTATCGTCCAAAAATATACTGAAGTAAGGCTGCCAAGAGGACTTGAAAGCGGGGCAGAATTGCAGGAAACCGATTTCAGGAGGTAGACTGGAATTGCATTGAAAGCATAGGAAAAGAGGCAGAACGTCCACAATGATGCACTTGGCCAAAAAGGGCGTATGCATTTTTTCCTGAATATATTCAGGAAAAAACGCATACGCCCTTTTTGGCCAACCAAGCAAGCTTGCAAAGGAAATCTGCACTACAATGAAGTCTCACTTCCCCCCGGTCAAAAGGGCCATCTGAAAAAAGTGTAAAATCCAGAAAGGCAGGACAGGCCATGGAGAACTGGGAGCCTTGTTATGCTGATGGGCGGGATGTAAATTGCCAACAGACACTCGGGAGAAGTGTATGGTGTTTCCTGAAACATCTAAAAAACAAAGCAACAGAGCCTAGGGCACTTCCACTTATGGTCCTATAGCTTAGGGAAATTAAAATAAAAAAGACACAGCCACCCCAAAGTTTGGGACGCCTCTGTTTACAAGAACCTCGTTTAGCGTACAAGTTCAACATCGCAGAAAGTGAAAAATGGATAAAGAAGTTGTGGTATTTACTTACAAAGCAATATCACTCAGCAATGAAATCTATGTCATCAGGCCCTTAGCAGCACAATGAGTGGATTCAGGTATGATGATTCTAACTGAAATAAGTCACACAGAAAAAGAAACATCATAAGATATCAGTAATACACGGAATGTAAACTTGGCTACACAGGAACTGAATTACAGAACAGAACAGGGTCTCAAATTTAGAAAACCAACTTATGCTTTCTTAAGGGTAAAGGTGAGTTGGGGTGCTGCATAAAACCAGAGATTGAAATGAGCACAGATAAAGTTCCTTAAGCCAAATATGGAATAGACAAGAGCTACTCCTTGCTCAACGAAATGGACTCAACACCGCATATTAAATGCCTAAGAATGTACCTGACTAGTAAGTATCTTAAAACCTATGGATTGCTATGTCTCCGAAAGAGAATCAAGCATGTGTACAGGGGCATAAACGCAGCAGTGATAGGATTGGAGAGGTTCGGTGAGCAAATGAAGACCCTTTGAAGTCATATTGCATGGTACCCATTCCACGGGTTTCAACTACCCAGGTTTAAGGTATTCTTCCTTCAGCTAAAACATGCATGTGGAACCTAGAGTATGATCAACCATGTGATCGGGAGACGTGTTCAAATATGTCTCAGTTTTCGTACACTGGTACTCGGGTGCAACATTCCAGACGCTTTACTAACACCCTCCCGACTTGGAGAGTCAGTCCCTTTAACCTCCTGTTTGGCCCAGTTTGCAATTTCTGCGGAAGATGAACAGGAATAGCGAGAACAAATGAGAGACTACCTGGAGGTGTCTGGACGGGCAAATTTAACTCTCATTTCCCACCAGGAAGAGGAATTAACCAAAGGCTCAGCGTGCCGTGCCGGAACCAGATTAGGGCCTGAAGCCATCCTGCGGTGTTGCGGCCAGGTCACAAGAAAGCGAGTTGAAGAAAGGAGCTCAGGGGCACTGTAATTCACAAACCTGCAGAGTTATAAATGACAGCTATCGTCCAAAAATATACTGAAGTAAGGCTGCCAAGAGGACTTGAAAGCGGGGCAGAATTGCAGGAAACCGATTTCAGGAGGCAGACTGGAATTGCATTGAAAGCATAGGAAAAGAGGCAGAACGTCCACCATGATGCACTTGGCCAAAAAGTGCGTATGCGTTTTTTCCTGAATATATTCAGGAAAAAACGCATACGCCCTTTTTGGCCAACCAAGCAAGCTTGCAAAGGAAATCTGCACTACAATGAAGTCTCACTTCCCCCCGGTCAAAAGGGCCATCTGAAAAAAGTGTAAAATCCAGAAAGGCAGGACAGGCCATGGAGAACTGGGAGCCTTGTTATGCTGATGGGCGGGATGTAAATTGCCAACAGACACTCGGGAGAAGTGTATGGTGTTTCCTGAAACATCTAAAAAACAAAGCAACAGAGCCTAGGGCACTTCCACTTATGGTCCTATAGCTTAGGGAAATTAAAATCAAAAAGACACAGCCACCCCAAAGTTTGGGACGCCTCTGTTTACAAGAACCTCGTTTACCGTACAAGTTCAACATCGCAGAAAGTGAAAAATGGATAAAGAAGTTGTGGTATTTACTTACAAAGCAATATCACTCAGCAATGAAATCTATGTCATCAGGCCCTTAGCAGCACAATGAGTGGATTCAGGTATGATGATTCTAACTGAAATAAGTCACACAGAAAAAGAAACATCATAAGATATCAGTAATACACGGAATGTAAACTTGGCTACACAGGAACTGAATTACAGAACAGAACAGGGTCTCAAATTTAGAAAACCAACTTATGCTTGCTTAAGGGGAAAGGTGAGTTGGGGTGCTGCATAAAACCAGAGATTGAAATGAGCACAGATAAAGTTCCTTAAGCCAAATATGGAATAGACAAGAGCTACTCCTTGCTCAACGAAATGGACTCAACACCGCATATTAAATGCCTAAGAATGTACCTGACTAGTAAGTATCTTAAAACCTATGGATTGCTATGTCTCCGAAAGAGAATCAAGCATGTGTACAGGGGCATAAACGCAGCAGTGATAGGATTGGAGAGGTTCGGTGAGCAAATGAAGACCCTTTGAAGTCATATTGCATGGTACCCATTCCACGGGTTTCAACTACCCAGGTTTAAGGTATTCTTCCTTCAGCTAAAACATGCATGTGGAACCTAGAGTATGATCAACCATGTGATCGGGAGACGTGTTCAAATATGTCTCAGTTTTCGTACCCTGGTACTCGGGTGCAACATTCCAGACGCTTTACTAACACCCTCCCGACTTGGAGAGTCAGTCCCTTTAACCTCCTGTTTGGCCCAGTTTGCAATTTCTGCGGAAGATGAACAGGAATAGCGAGAACCAATGAGAGACTAGCTGGAAGGTGTCTGGACGGGCAAATTTAACTCTCATTTCCCACCAGGAAGAGGAATTAACCAAAGGCTCAGCGTGCCGTGCCGGAACCAGATTAGGGCCTGAAGCCATCCTGCGGTGTTGCGGCCAGCTCAAAAGAAAGCGAGTTGAAGAAAGGAGCTCAGGGGCACTGTAATTCACAAACCTGCAGAGTTATAAATGACAGCTATCGTCCAAAAATATACTGAAGTAAGGCTGCCAAGAGGACTTGAAAGCGGGGCAGAATTGCAGGAAACCGATTTCAGGAGGCAGACTGGAATTGCATTGAAAGCATAGGAAAAGAGGCAGAACGTCCACAATGATGCACTTGGCCAAAAAGGGCGTATGCGTTTTTTCCTGAATATATTCAGGAAAAAACGCATACGCCCTTTTTGGCCAACCAAGCAAGCTTGCAAAGGAAATCTGCACTACAATGAAGTCTCACTTCCCCCCGGTCAAAAGGGCCATCTGAAAAAAGTGTAAAATCCAGAAAGGCAGGACAGGCCATGGAGAACTGGGAGCCTTGTTATGCTGATGGGCGGGATGTAAATTGCCAACAGACACTCGGGAGAAGTGTATGGTGTTTCCTGAAACATCTAAAAAACAAAGCAACAGAGCCTAGGGCACTTCCACTTATGGTCCTATAGCTTAGGGAAATTAAAATCAAAAAGACACAGCCACCCCAAAGTTTGGGACGCCTCTGTTTACAAGAACCTCGTTTACCGTACAAGTTCAACATCGCAGAAAGTGAAAAATGGATAAAGAAGTTGTGGTATTTACTTACAAAGCAATATCACTCAGCAATGAAATCTATGTCATCAGGCCCTTAGCAGCACAATGAGTGGATTCAGGTATGATGATTCTAACTGAAATAAGTCACACAGAAAAAGAAACATCATAAGATATCAGTAATACACGGAATGTAAACTTGGCTACACAGGAACTGAATTACAGAACAGAACAGGGTCTCAAATTTAGAAAACCAACTTATGCTTGCTTAAGGGGAAAGGTGAGTTGGGGTGCTGCATAAAACCAGAGATTGAAATGAGCACAGATAAAGTTCCTTAAGCCAAATATGGAATAGACAAGAGCTACTCCTTGCTCAACGAAATGGACTCAACACCGCATATTAAATGCCTAAGAATGTACCTGACTAGTAAGTATCTTAAAACCTATGGATTGCTATGTCTCCGAAAGAGAATCAAGCATGTGTACAGGGGCATAAACGCAGCAGTGATAGGATTGGAGAGGTTCGGTGAGCAAATGAAGACCCTTTGAAGTCATATTGCATGGTACCCATTCCACGGGTTTCAACTACCCAGGTTTAAGGTATTCTTCCTTCAGCTAAAACATGCATGTGGAACCTAGAGTATGATCAACCATGTGATCGGGAGACGTGTTCAAATATGTCTCAGTTTTCGTACCCTGGTACTCGGGTGCAACATTCCAGACGCTTTCCTAACACCCTCCCGACTTGGAGAGTCAGTCCCTTTAACCTCCTGTTTGGCCCAGTTTGCAATTTCTGCGGAAGATGAACAGGAATAGCGAGAACCAATGAGAGACTAGCTGGAGGTGTCTGGACGGGCAAATTTAACTCTCATTTCCCACCAGGAAGAGGAATTAACCAAAGGCTCAGCGTGCCGTGCCGGAACCAGATTAGGGCCTGAAGCCATCCTGCGGTGTTGCGGCCAGCTCAAAAGAAAGCGAGTTGAAGAAAGGAGCTCAGGGGCACTGTAATTCACAAACCTGCAGAGTTATAAATGACAGCTATCGTCCAAAAATATACTGAAGTAAGGCTGCCAAGAGGACTTGAAAGCGGGGCAGAATTGCAGGAAACCGATTTCAGGAGGCAGACTGGAATTGCATTGAAAGCATAGGAAAAGAGGCAGAACGTCCACAATGATGCACTTGGCCAAAAAGGGCGTATGCATTTTTTCCTGAATATATTCAGGAAAAAACGCATACGCCCTTTTTGGCCAACCAAGCAAGCTTGCAAAGGAAATCTGCACTACAATGAAGTCTCACTTCCCCCCGGTCAAAAGGGCCATCTGAAAAAAGTGTAAAATCCAGAAAGGCAGGACAGGCCATGGAGAACTGGGAGCCTTGTTATGCTGATGGGCGGGATGTAAATTGCCAACAGACACTCGGGAGAAGTGTATGGTGTTTCCTGAAACATCTAAAAAACAAAGCAACAGAGCCTAGGGCACTTCCACTTATGGTCCTATAGCTTAGGGAAATTAAAATCAAAAAGACACAGCCACCCCAAAGTTTGGGACGCCTCTGTTTACAAGAACCTCGTTTACCGTACAAGTTCAACATCACAGAAAGTGAAAAATGGATAAAGAAGTTGTGGTATTTACTTACAAAGCAATATCACTCAGCAATGAAATCTATGTCATCAGGCCCTTAGCAGCACAATGAGTGGATTCAGGTATGATGATTCTAACTGAAATAAGTCACACAGAAAAAGAAACATCATAAGATATCAGTAATACACGGAATGTAAACTTGGCTACACAGGAACTGAATTACAGAACAGAACAGGGTCTCAAATTTAGAAAACCAACTTATGCTTGCTTAAGGGGAAAGGTGAGTTGGGGTGCTGCATAAAACCAGAGATTGAAATGAGCACAGATAAAGTTCCTTAAGCCAAATATGGAATAGACAAGAGCTACTCCTTGCTCAACGAAATGGACTCAACACCGCATATTAAATGCCTAAGAATGTACCTGACTAGTAAGTATCTTAAAACCTATGGATTGCTATGTCTCCGAAAGAGAATCAAGCATGTGTACAGGGGCATAAACGCAGCAGTGATAGGATTGGAGAGGTTCGGTGAGCAAATGAAGACCCTTTGAAGTCATATTGCATGGTACCCATTCCACGGGTTTCAACTACCCAGGTTTAAGGTATTCTTCCTTCAGCTAAAACATGCATGTGGAACCTAGAGTATGATCAACCATGTGATCGGGAGACGTGTTCAAATATGTCTCAGTTTTCGTACCCTGGTACTCGGGTGCAACATTCCAGACGCTTTACTAACACCCTCCCGACTTGGAGAGTCAGTCCCTTTAACCTCCTGTTTGGCCCAGTTTGCAATTACTGCGGAAGATGAACAGGAATAGCGAGAACCAATGAGAGACTAGCTGGAGGTGTCTGGACGGGCAAATTTAACTCTCATTTCCCACCAGGAAGAGGAATTAACCAAAGGCTCAGCGTGCCGTGCCGGAACCAGATTAGGGCCTGAAGCCATCCTGCAGTGTTGCGGCCAGCTCAAAAGAAAACGAGTTGAAGAAAGGAGCTCAGGGGCACTGTAATTCACAAACCTGCAGAGTTATAAATGACAGCTATCGTCCAAAAATATACTGAAGTAAGGCTGCCAAGAGGACTTGAAAGCGGGGCAGAATTGCAGGAAACCGATTTCAGGAGGTAGACTGGAATTGCATTGAAAGCATAGGAAAAGAGGCAGAACGTCCACAATGATGCACTTGGCCAAAAAGGGCGTATGCGTTTTTTCCTGAATATATTCAGGAAAAAACGCATACGCCCTTTTTGGCCAACCAAGCAAGCTTGCAAAGGAAATCTGCACTACAATGAAGTCTCACTTCCCCCCGGTCAAAAGGGCCATCTGAAAAAAGTGTAAAATCCAGAAAGGCAGGACAGGCCATGGAGAACTGGGAGCCTTGTTATGCTGATGGGCGGGATGTAAATTGCCAACAGACACTCGGGAGAAGTGTATGGTGTTTCCTGAAACATCTAAAAAACAAAGCAACAGAGCCTAGGGCACTTCCACTTATGGTCCTATAGCTTAGGGAAATTAAAATCAAAAAGACACAGCCACCCCAAAGTTTGGGACGCCTCTGTTTACAAGAACCTCGTTTACCGTACAAGTTCAACATCGCAGAAAGTGAAAAATGGATAAAGAAGTTGTGGTATTTACTTACAAAGCAATATCACTCAGCAATGAAATCTATGTCATCAGGCCCTTAGCAGCACAATGAGTGGATTCAGGTATGATGATTCTAACTGAAATAAGTCACACAGAAAAAGAAACATCATAAGATATCAGTAATACATGGAATGTAAACTTGGCTACACAGGAACTGAATTACAGAACAGAACAGGGTCTCAAATTTAGAAAACCAACTTATGCTTGCTTAAGGGGAAAGGTGAGTTGGGGTGCTGCATAAAACCAGAGATTGAAATGAGCACAGATAAAGTTCCTTAAGCCAAATATGGAATAGACAAGAGCTACTCCTTGCTCAATGAAATGGACTCAACACCGCATATTAAATGCCTAAGAATGTACCTGACTAGTAAGTATCTTAAAACCTATGGATTGCTATGTCTCCGAAAGAGAATCAAGCATGTGTACAGGGGCATAAATGCAGCAGTGATAGGATTGGAGAGGTTCGGTGAGCAAATGAAGACCCTTTGAAGTCATATTGCATGGTACCCATTCCACGGGTTTCAACTACCCAGGTTTAAGGTATTCTTCCTTCAGCTAAAACATGCATGTGGAACCTAGAGTATGATCAACCATGTGATCGGGAAACGTGTTCAAATATGTCTCAGTTTTCGTACCCTGGTACTCGGGTGCAACATTCCAGACGCTTTACTAACACCCTCCCGACTTGGAGAGTCAGTCCCTTTAACCTCCTGTTTGGCCCAGTTTGCAATTTCTGCGGAAGATGAACAGGAATAGCGAGAACCAATGAGAGACTAGCTGGATGGTGTCTGGACGGGCAAATTTAACTCTCATTTCCCACCAGGAAGAGGAATTAACCAAAGGCTCAGCGTGCCGTGCCGGAACCAGATTAGGGCCTGAAGCCATCCTGCGGTGTTGCGGCCAGGTCACAAGAAAGCGAGTTGAAGAAAGGAGCTCAGGGGCACTGTAATTCACAAACCTGCAGAGTTATAAATGACAGCTATCGTCCAAAAATATACTGAAGTAAGGCTGCCAAGAGGACTTGAAAGCGGGGCAGAATTGCAGGAAACCGATTTCAGGAGGTAGACTGGAATTGCATTGAAAGCATAGGAAAAGAGGCAGAACGTCCACAATGATGCACTTGGCCAAAAAGGGCGTATGCGTTTTTTCCTGAATATATTCAGGAAAAAACGCATACGCCCTTTTTGGCCAACCAAGCAAGCTTGCAAAGGAAATCTGCACTACAATGAAGTCTCACTTCCCCCCGGTCAAAAGGGCCATCTGAAAAAAGTGTAAAATCCAGAAAGACAGGACAGGCCATGGAGAACTGGGAGCCTTGTTATGCTGATGGGCGGGATGTAAATTGCCAACAGACACTCGGGAGATGTGTATGGTGTTTCCTGAAACATCTAAAAAACAAAGCAACAGAGCCTAGGGCACTTCCACTTATGGTCCTATAGCTTAGGGAAATTAAAATAAAAAAGACACAGCCACCCCAAAGTTTGGGACGCCTCTGTTTACAAGAACCTCGTTTACAGTACAAGTTCAACATCGCAGAAAGTGAAAAATGGATAAAGAAGTTGTGGTATTTACTTACAAAGCAATATCACTCAGCAATGAAATCTATGTCATCAGGCCCTTAGCAGCACAATGAGTGGATTCAGGTATGATGATTCTAACTGAAATAAGTCACACAGAAAAAGAACCATCATAAGATATCAGTAATACACGGAATGTAAACTTGGCTACACAGGAACTGAATTACAGAACAGAACAGGGTCTCAAATTTAGAAAACCAACTTATGCTTGCTTAAGGGGAAAGGTGAGTTGGGGTGCTGCATAAAACCAGAGATTGAAATGAGCACAGATAAAGTTCCTTAAGCCAAATATGGAATAGACAAGAGCTACTCCTTGCTCAACGAAATGGACTCAACACCGCATATTAAATGCCTAAGAATGTACCTGACTAGTAAGTATCTTAAAACCTATGGATTGCTATGTCTCCGAAAGAGAATCAAGCATGTGTACAGGGGCATAAACGCAGCAGTGATAGGATTGGAGAGGTTCGGTGAGCAAATGAAGACCCTTTGAAGTCATATTGCATGGTACCCATTCCACGGGTTTCAACTACCCAGGTTTAAGGTATTCTTCCTTCAGCTAAAACATGCATGTGGAACCTAGAGTATGATCAACCATGTGATCGGGAGACGTGTTCAAATATGTCTCAGTTTTCGTACCCTGGTACTCGGGTGCAACATTCCAGACGCTTTACTAACACCCTCCCGACTTGGAGAGTCAGTCCCTTTAACCTCCTGTTTGGCCCAGTTTGCAATTTCTGCGGAAGATGAACAGGAATAGCGAGAACCAATGAGAGACTAGCTGGAGGTGTCTGGACGGGCAAATTTAACTCTCATTTCCCACCAGGAAGAGGAATTAACCAAAGGCTCAGCGTGCCGTGCCGGAACAAGATTAGGGCCTGAAGCCATCCTGCGGTGTTGCGGCCAGCTCAAAAGAAAGCGAGTTGAAGAAAGGAGCTCAGGGGCACTGTAATTCACAAACCTGCAGAGTTATAAATGACAGCTATCGTCCAAAAATATACTGAAGTAAGGCTGCCAAGAGGACTTGAAAGCGGGGCAGAATTGCAGGAAACCGATTTCAGGAGGTAGACTGGAATTGCATTGAAAGCATAGGAAAAGAGGCAGAACGTCCACAATGATGCACTTGGCCAAAAAGGGCGTATGCGTTTTTTCCTGAATATATTCAGGAAAAAACGCATACGCCCTTTTTGGCCAACCAAGCAAGCTTGCAAAGGAAATCTGCACTACAATGAAGTCTCACTTCCCCCCGGTCAAAAGGGCCATCTGAAAAAAGTGTAAAATCCAGAAAGGCAGGACAGGCCATGGAGAACTGGGAGCCTTGTTATGCTGATGGGCGGGATGTAAATTGCCAACAGACACTCGGGAGAAGTGTATGGTGTTTCCTGAAACATCTAAAAAACAAAGCAACAGAGCCTAGGGCACTTCCACTTATGGTCCTATAGCTTAGGGAAATTAAAATCAAAAAGACACAGCCACCCCAAAGTTTGGGACGCCTCTGTTTACAAGAACCTCGTTTACAGTACAAGTTCAACATCGCAGAAAGTGAAAAATGGATAAAGAAGTTGTGGTATTTACTTACAAAGCAATATCACTCAGCAATGAAATCTATGTCATCAGGCCCTTAGCAGCACAATGAGTGGATTCAGGTATGATGATTCTAACTGAAATAAGTCACACAGAAAAAGAAACATCATAAGATATCAGTAATACACGGAATGTAAACTTGGCTACACAGGAACTGAATTACAGAACAGAACAGGGTCTCAAATTTAGAAAACCAACTTATGCTTGCTTAAGGGGAAAGGTGAGTTGGGGTGCTGCATAAAACCAGAGATTGAAATGAGCACAGATAAAGTTCCTTAAGCCAAATATGGAATAGACAAGAGCTACTCCTTGCTCAACGAAATGGACTCAACACCGCATATTAAATGCCTAAGAATGTACCTGACTAGTAAGTATCTTAAAACCTATGGATTGCTATGTCTCCGAAAGAGAATCAAGCATGTGTACAGGGGCATAAACGCAGCAGTGATAGGATTGGAGAGGTTCGGTGAGCAAATGAAGACCCTTTGAAGTCATATTGCATGGTACCCATTCCACGGGTTTCAACTACCCAGGTTTAAGGTATTCTTCCTTCAGCTAAAACATGCATGTGGAACCTAGAGTATGATCAACCATGTGATCGGGAGACGTGTTCAAATATGTCTCAGTTTTCGTACCCTGGTACTCGGGTGCAACATTCCAGACGCTTTACTAACACCCTCCCGACTTGGAGAGTCAGTCCCTTTAACCTCCTGTTTGGCCCAGTTTGCAATTTCTGCGGAAGATGAACAGGAATAGCGAGAACCAATGAGAGACTAGCTGGAAGGTGTCTGGACGGGCAAATTTAACTCTCATTTCCCACCAGGAAGAGGAATTAACCAAAGGCTCAGCGTGCCGTGCCGGAACCAGATTAGGGCCTGAAGCCATCCTGCGGTGTTGCGGCCAGCTCAAAAGAAAGCGAGTTGAAGAAAGGAGCTCAGGGGCACTGTAATTCACAAACCTGCAGAGTTATAAATGACAGCTATCGTCCAAAAATATACTGAAGTAAGGCTGCCAAGAGGACTTGAAAGCGGGGCAGAATTGCAGGAAACCGATTTCAGGAGGCAGACTGGAATTGCATTGAAAGCATAGGAAAAGAGGCAGAACGTCCACAATGATGCACTTGGCCAAAAAGGGCGTATGCGTTTTTTCCTGAATATATTCAGGAAAAAACGCATACGCCCTTTTTGGCCAACCAAGCAAGCTTGCAAAGGAAATCTGCACTACAATGAAGTCTCACTTCCCCCCGGTCAAAAGGGCCATCTGAAAAAAGTGTAAAATCCAGAAAGGCAGGACAGGCCATGGAGAACTGGGAGCCTTGTTATGCTGATGGGCGGGATGTAAATTGCCAACAGACACTCGGGAGAAGTGTATGGTGTTTCCTGAAACATCTAAAAAACAAAGCAACAGAGCCTAGGGCACTTCCACTTATGGTCCTATAGCTTAGGGAAATTAAAATCAAAAAGACACAGCCACCCCAAAGTTTGGGACGCCTCTGTTTACAAGAACCTCGTTTACAGTACAAGTTCAACATCGCAGAAAGTGAAAAATGGATAAAGAAGTTGTGGTATTTACTTACAAAGCAATATCACTCAGCAATGAAATCTATGTCATCAGGCCCTTAGCAGCACAATGAGTGGATTCAGGTATGATGATTCTAACTGAAATAAGTCACACAGAAAAAGAAACATCATAAGATATCAGTAATACACGGAATGTAAACTTGGCTACACAGGAACTGAATTACAGAACAGAACAGGGTCTCAAATTTAGAAAACCAACTTATGCTTGCTTAAGGGGAAAGGTGAGTTGGGGTGCTGCATAAAACCAGAGATTGAAATGAGCACAGATAAAGTTCCTTAAGCCAAATATGGAATAGACAAGAGCTACTCCTTGCTCAACGAAATGGACTCAACACCGCATATTAAATGCCTAAGAATGTACCTGACTAGTAAGTATCTTAAAACCTATGGATTGCTATGTCTCCGAAAGAGAATCAAGCATGTGTACAGGGGCATAAACGCAGCAGTGATAGGATTGGAGAGGTTCGGTGAGCAAATGAAGACCCTTTGAAGTCATATCGCATGGTACCCATTCCACGGGTTTCAACTACCCAGGTTTAAGGTATTCTTCCTTCAGCTAAAACATGCATGTGGAACCTAGAGTATGATCAACCATGTGATCGGGAGACGTGTTCAAATATGTCTCAGTTTTCGTACCCTGGTACTCGGGTGCAACATTCCAGACGCTTTACTAACACCCTCCCGACTTGGAGAGTCAGTCCCTTTAACCTCCTGTTTGGCCCAGTTTGCAATTTCTGCGGAAGATGAACAGGAATAGCGAGAACCAATGAGAGACTAGCTGGAAGGTGTCTGGACGGGCAAATTTAACTCTCATTTCCCACCAGGAAGAGGAATTAACCAAAGGCTCAGCGTGCCGTGCCGGAACCAGATTAGGGCCTGAAGCCATCCTGCGGTGTTGCGGCCAGCTCAAAAGAAAGCGAGTTGAAGAAAGGAGCTCAGGGGCACTGTAATTCACAAACCTGCAGAGTTATAAATGACAGCTATCGTCCAAAAATATACTGAAGTAAGGCTGCCAAGAGGACTTGAAAGCGGGGCAGAATTGCAGGAAACCGATTTCAGGAGGCAGACTGGAATTGCATTGAAAGCATAGGAAAAGAGGCAGAACGTCCACCATGATGCACTTGGCCAAAAAGGGCATATGCGTTTTTTCCTGAATATATTCAGGAAAAAACGCATACGCCCTTTTTGGCCAACCAAGCAAGCTTGCAAAGGAAATCTGCACTACAATGAAGTCTCACTTCCCCCCGGTCAAAAGGGCCATCTGAAAAAAGTGTAAAATCCAGAAAGGCAGGACAGGCCATGGAGAACTGGGAGCCTTGTTATGCTGATGGGCGGGATGTAAATTGCCAACAGACACTCGGGAGAAGTGTATGGTGTTTCCTGAAACATCTAAAAAACAAAGCAACAGAGCCTAGGGCACTTCCACTTATGGTCCTATAGCTTAGGGAAATTAAAATCAAAAAGACACAGCCACCCCAAAGTTTGGGACGCCTCTGTTTACAAGAACCTCGTTTACCGTACAAGTTCAACATCGCAGAAAGTGAAAAATGGATAAAGAAGTTGTGGTATTTACTTACAAAGCAATATCACTCAGCAATGAAATCTATGTCATCAGGCCCTTAGCAGCACAATGAGTGGATTCAGGTATGATGATTCTAACTGAAATAAGTCACACAGAAAAAGAAACATCATAAGATATCAGTAATACACGGAATGTAAACTTGGCTACACAGGAACTGAATTACAGAACAGAACAGGGTCTCAAATTTAGAAAACCAACTTATGCTTGCTTAAGGGGAAAGGTGAGTTGGGGTGCTGCATAAAACCAGAGATTGAAATGAGCACAGATAAAGTTCCTTAAGCCAAATATGGAATAGACAAGAGCTACTCCTTGCTCAACGAAATGGACTCAACACCGCATATTAAATGCCTAAGAATGTACCTGACTAGTAAGTATCTTAAAACCTATGGATTGCTATGTCTCCGAAAGAGAATCAAGCATGTGTACAGGGGCATAAACGCAGCAGTGATAGGATTGGAGAGGTTCGGTGAGCAAATGAAGACCCTTTGAAGTCATATTGCATGGTACCCATTCCACGGGTTTCAACTACCCAGGTTTAAGGTATTCTTCCTTCAGCTAAAACATGCATGTGGAACCTAGAGTATGATCAACCATGTGATCGGGAGACGTGTTCAAATATGTCTCAGTTTTCGTACCCTGGTACTCGGGTGCAACATTCCAGACGCTTTACTAACACCCTCCCGACTTGGAGAGTCAGTCCCTTTAACCTCCTGTTTGGCCCAGTTTGCAATTTCTGCGGAAGATGAACAGGAATAGCGAGAACCAATGAGAGACTAGCTGGAGGTGTCTGGACGGGCAAATTTAACTCTCATTTCCCACCAGGAAGAGGAATTAACCAAAGGCTCAGCGTGCCGTGCCGGAACCAGATTAGGGCCTGAAGCCATCCTGCGGTGTTGCGGCCAGCTCAAAAGAAAGCGAGTTGAAGAAAGGAGCTCAGGGGCACTGTAATTCACAAACCTGCAGAGTTATAAATGACAGCTATCGTCCAAAAATATACTGAAGTAAGGCTGCCAAGAGGACTTGAAAGCGGGGCAGAATTGCAGGAAACCGATTTCAGGAGGTAGACTGGAATTGCATTGAAAGCATAGGAAAAGAGGCAGAACGTCCACAATGATGCACTTGGCCAAAAAGGGCGTATGCGTTTTTTCCTGAATATATTCAGGAAAAAACGCATACGCCCTTTTTGGCCAACCAAGCAAGCTTGCAAAGGAAATCTGCACTACAATGAAGTCTCACTTCCCCCCGGTCAAAAGGGCCATCTGAAAAAAGTGTAAAATCCAGAAAGACAGGACAGGCCATGGAGAACTGGGAGCCTTGTTATGCTGATGGGCGGGATGTAAATTGCCAACAGACACTCGGGAGATGTGTATGGTGTTTCCTGAAACATCTAAAAAACAAAGCAACAGAGCCTAGGGCACTTCCACTTATGGTCCTATAGCTTAGGGAAATTAAAATCAAAAAGACACAGCCACCCCAAAGTTTGGGACGCCTCTGTTTACAAGAACCTCGTTTACAGTACAAGTTCAACATCGCAGAAAGTGAAAAATGGATAAAGAAGTTGTGGTATTTACTTACAAAGCAATATCACTCAGCAATGAAATCTATGTCATCAGGCCCTTAGCAGCACAATGAGTGGATTCAGGTATGATGATTCTAACTGAAATAAGTCACACAGAAAAAGAACCATCATAAGATATCAGTAATACACGGAATGTAAACTTGGCTACACAGGAACTGAATTACAGAACAGAACAGGGTCTCAAATTTAGAAAACCAACTTATGCTTGCTTAAGGGGAAAGGTGAGTTGGGGTGCTGCATAAAACCAGAGATTGAAATGAGCACAGATAAAGTTCCTTAAGCCAAATATGGAATAGACAAGAGCTACTCCTTGCTCAACGAAATGGACTCAACACCGCATATTAAATGCCTAAGAATGTACCTGACTAGTAAGTATCTTAAAACCTATGGATTGCTATGTCTCCGAAAGAGAATCAAGCATGTGTACAGGGGCATAAACGCAGCAGTGATAGGATTGGAGAGGTTCGGTGAGCAAATGAAGACCCTTTGAAGTCATATTGCATGGTACCCATTCCACGGGTTTCAACTACCCAGGTTTAAGGTATTCTTCCTTCAGCTAAAACATGCATGTGGAACCTAGAGTATGATCAACCATGTGATCGGGAGACGTGTTCAAATATGTCTCAGTTTTCGTACCCTGGTACTCGGGTGCAACATTCCAGACGCTTTACTAACACCCTCCCGACTTGGAGAGTCAGTCCCTTTAACCTCCTGTTTGGCCCAGTTTGCAATTTCTGCGGAAGATGAACAGGAATAGCGAGAACCAATGAGAGACTAGCTGGAGGTGTCTGGACGGGCAAATTTAACTCTCATTTCCCACCAGGAAGAGGAATTAACCAAAGGCTCAGCGTGCCGTGCCGGAACCAGATTAGGGCCTGAAGCCATCCTGCGGTGTTGCGGCCAGCTCAAAAGAAAGCGAGTTGAAGAAAGGAGCTCAGGGGCACTGTAATTCACAAACCTGCAGAGTTATAAATGACAGCTATCGTCCAAAAATATACTGAAGTAAGGCTGCCAAGAGGACTTGAAAGCGGGGCAGAATTGCAGGAAACCGATTTCAGGAGGTAGACTGGAATTGCATTGAAAGCATAGGAAAAGAGGCAGAACGTCCACAATGATGCACTTGGCCAAAAAGGGCGTATGCGTTTTTTCCTGAATATATTCAGGAAAAAACGCATACGCCCTTTTTGGCCAACCAAGCAAGCTTGCAAAGGAAATCTGCACTACAATGAAGTCTCACTTCCCCCCGGTCAAAAGGGCCATCTGAAAAAAGTGTAAAATCCAGAAAGGCAGGACAGGCCATGGAGAACTGGGAGCCTTGTTATGCTGATGGGCGGGATGTAAATTGCCAACAGACACTCGGGAGAAGTGTATGGTGTTTCCTGAAACATCTAAAAAACAAAGCAACAGAGCCTAGGGCACTTCCACTTATGGTCCTATAGCTTAGGGAAATTAAAATCAAAAAGACACAGCCACCCCAAAGTTTGGGACGCCTCTGTTTACAAGAACCTCGTTTACAGTACAAGTTCAACATCGCAGAAAGTGAAAAATGGATAAAGAAGTTGTGGTATTTACTTACAAAGCAATATCACTCAGCAATGAAATCTATGTCATCAGGCCCTTAGCAGCACAATGAGTGGATTCAGGTATGATGATTCTAACTGAAATAAGTCACACAGAAAAAGAAACATCATAAGATATCAGTAATACACGGAATGTAAACTTGGCTACACAGGAACTGAATTACAGAACAGAACAGGGTCTCAAATTTAGAAAACCAACTTATGCTTGCTTAAGGGGAAAGGTGAGTTGGGGTGCTGCATAAAACCAGAGATTGAAATGAGCACAGATAAAGTTCCTTAAGCCAAATATGGAATAGACAAGAGCTACTCCTTGCTCAACGAAATGGACTCAACACCGCATATTAAATGCCTAAGAATGTACCTGACTAGTAAGTATCTTAAAACCTATGGATTGCTATGTCTCCGAAAGAGAATCAAGCATGTGTACAGGGGCATAAACGCAGCAGTGATAGGATTGGAGAGGTTCGGTGAGCAAATGAAGACCCTTTGAAGTCATATTGCATGGTACCCATTCCACGGGTTTCAACTACCCAGGTTTAAGGTATTCTTCCTTCAGCTAAAACATGCATGTGGAACCTAGAGTATGATCAACCATGTGATCGGGAGACGTGTTCAAATATGTCTCAGTTTTCGTACCCTGGTACTCGGGTGCAACATTCCAGACGCTTTACTAACACCCTCCCGACTTGGAGAGTCAGTCCCTTTAACCTCCTGTTTGGCCCAGTTTGCAATTTCTGCGGAAGATGAACAGGAATAGCGAGAACCAATGAGAGACTAGCTGGAGGTGTCTGGACGGGCAAATTTAACTCTCATTTCCCACCAGGAAGAGGAATTAACCAAAGGCTCAGCGTGCCGTGCCGGAACCAGATTAGGGCCTGAAGCCATCCTGCGGTGTTGCGGCCAGCTCAAAAGAAAGCGAGTTGAAGAAAGGAGCTCAGGGGCACTGTAATTCACAAACCTGCAGAGTTATAAATGACAGCTATCGTCCAAAAATATACTGAAGTAAGGCTGCCAAGAGGACTTGAAAGCGGGGCAGAATTGCAGGAAACCGATTTCAGGAGGCAGACTGGAATTGCATTGAAAGCATAGGAAAAGAGGCAGAACGTCCACAATGATGCACTTGGCCAAAAAGGGCGTATGCGTTTTTTCCTGAATATATTCAGGAAAAAACGCATACGCCCTTTTTGGCCAACCAAGCAAGCTTGCAAAGGAAATCTGCACTACAATGAAGTCTCACTTCCCCCCGGTCAAAAGGGCCATCTGAAAAAAGTGTAAAATCCAGAAAGGCAGGACAGGCCATGGAGAACTGGGAGCCTTGTTATGCTGATGGGCGGGATGTAAATTGCCAACAGACACTCGGGAGAAGTGTATGGTGTTTCCTGAAACATCTACAAAACAAAGCAACAGAGCCTAGGGCACTTCCACTTATGGTCCTATAGCTTAGGGAAATTAAAATCAAAAAGACACAGCCACCCCAAAGTTTGGGACGCCTCTGTTTACAAGAACCTCGTTTACCGTACAAGTTCAACATCGCAGAAAGTGAAAAATGGATCAAGAAGTTGTGGTATTTACTTACAAAACAATATCACTCAGCAATGAAATCTATGTCATCAGGCCCTTAGCAGCACAATGAGTGGATTCAGGTATGATGATTCTAACTGAAATAAGTCACACAGAAAAAGAACCATCATAAGATATCAGTAATACACGGAATGTAAACTTGGCTACACAGGAACTGAATTACAGAACAGAACAGGGTCTCAAATTTAGAAAACCAACTTATGCTTGCTTAAGGGGAAAGGTGAGTTGGGGTGCTGCATAAAACCAGAGATTGAAATGAGCACAGATAAAGTTCCTTAAGCCAAATATGGAATAGACAAGAGCTACTCCTTGCTCAACGAAATGGACTCAACACCGCATATTAAATGCCTAAGAATGTACCTGACTAGTAAGTATCTTAAAACCTATGGATTGCTATGTCTCCGAAAGAGAATCAAGCATGTGTACAGGGGCATAAACGCAGCAGTGATAGGATTGGAGAGGTTCGGTGAGCAAATGAAGACCCTTTGAAGTCATATTGCATGGTACCCATTCCACGGGTTTCAACTACCCAGGTTTAAGGTATTCTTCCTTCAGCTAAAACATGCATGTGGAACCTAGAGTATGATCAACCATGTGATCGGGAGACGTGTTCAAATATGTCTCAGTTTTCGTACCCTGGTACTCGGGTGCAACATTCCAGACGCTTTACTAACACCCTCCCGACTTGGAGAGTCAGTCCCTTTAACCTCCTGTTTGGCCCAGTTTGCAATTTCTGCGGAAGATGAACAGGAATAGCGAGAACCAATGAGAGACTAGCTGGAAGGTGTCTGGACGGGCAAATTTAACTCTCATTTCCCACCAGGAAGAGGAATTAACCAAAGGCTCAGCGTGCCGTGCCGGAACCAGATTAGGGCCTGAAGCCATCCTGCGGTGTTGCGGCCAGCTCAAAAGAAAGCGAGTTGAAGAAAGGAGCTCAGGGGCACTGTAATTCACAAACCTGCAGAGTTATAAATGACAGCTATCGTCCAAAAATATACTGAAGTAAGGCTGCCAAGAGGACTTGAAAGCGGGGCAGAATTGCAGGAAACCGATTTCAGGAGGCAGACTGGAATTGCATTGAAAGCATAGGAAAAGAGGCAGAACGTCCACAATGATGCACTTGGCCAAAAAGGGCGTATGCGTTTTTTCCTGAATATATTCAGGAAAAAACGCATACGCCCTTTTTGGCCAACCAAGCAAGCTTGCAAAGGAAATCTGCACTACAATGAAGTCTCACTTCCCCCCGGTCAAAAGGGCCATCTGAAAAAAGTGTAAAATCCAGAAAGGCAGGACAGGCCATGGAGAACTGGGAGCCTTGTTATGCTGATGGGCGGGATGTAAATTGCCAACAGACACTCGGGAGAAGTGTATGGTGTTTCCTGAAACATCTAAAAAACAAAGCAACAGAGCCTAGGGCACTTCCACTTATGGTCCTATAGCTTAGGGAAATTAAAATCAAAAAGACACAGCCACCCCAAAGTTTGGGACGCCTCTGTTTACAAGAACCTCGTTTACCGTACAAGTTCAACATCGCAGAAAGTGAAAAATGGATAAAGAAGTTGTGGTATTTACTTACAAAGCAATATCACTCAGCAATGAAATCTATGTCATCAGGCCCTTAGCAGCACAATGAGTGGATTCAGGTATGATGATTCTAACTGAAATAAGTCACACAGAAAAAGAACCATCATAAGATATCAGTAATACACGGAATGTAAACTTGGCTACACAGGAACTGAATTACAGAACAGAACAGGGTCTCAAATTTAGAAAACCAACTTATGCTTGCTTAAGGGTAAAGGTGAGTTGGGGTGCTGCATAAAACCAGAGATTGAAATGAACACAGATAAAGTTCCTTAAGCCAAATATGGAATAGACAAGAGCTACTCCTTGCTCAACGAAATAGACTCAACACCGCATATTAAATGCCTAAGAATGTACCTGACTAGTAAGTATCTTAAAACCTATGGATTGCTATGTCTCCGAAAGAGAATCAAGCATGTGTACAGGGGCATAAACGCAGCAGTGATAGGATTGGAGAGGTTTGGTGAGCAAATGAAGACCCTTTGAAGTCATATTGCATGGTACCCATTCCACGGGTTTCAACTACCCAGGTTTAAGGTATTCTTCCTTCAGCTAAAACATGCATGTGGAACCTAGAGTATGATCAACCATGTGATCGGGAGACGTGTTCAAATATGTCTCAGTTTTCGTACCCTGGTACTCGGGTGCAACATTCCAGACGCTTTACTAACACCCTCCCGACTTGGAGAGTCAGTCCCTTTAACCTCCTGTTTGGCCCAGTTTGCAATTTCTGCGGAAGATGAACAGGAATAGCGAGAACCAATGAGAGACTAGCTGGAGGTGTCTGGACGGGCAAATTTAACTCTCATTTCCCACCAGGAAGAGGAATTAACCAAAGGCTCAGCGTGCCGTGCCGGAACCAGATTAGGGCCTGAAGCCATCCTGCGGTGTTGCGGCCAGGTCACAAGAAAGCGAGTTGAAGAAAGGAGCTCAGGGGCACTGTAATTCACAAACTGCAGAGTTATAAATGACAGCTATCGTCCAAAAATATACTGAAGTAAGGCTGCCAAGAGGACTTGAAAGCGGGGCAGAATTGCAGGAAACCGATTTCAGGAGGTAGACTGGAATTGCATTGAAAGCATAGGAAAAGAGGCAGAACGTCCACAATGATGCACTTGGCCAAAAAGGGCGTATGCGTTTTTTCCTGAATATATTCAGGAAAAAACGCATACGCCCTTTTTGGCCAACCAAGCAAGCTTGCAAAGGAAATCTGCACTACAATGAAGTCTCACTTCCCCCCGGTCAAAAGGGCCATCTGAAAAAAGTGTAAAATCCAGAAAGGCAGGACAGGCCATGGAGAACTGGGAGCCTTGTTATGCTGATGGGCGGGATGTAAATTGCCAACAGACACTCGGGAGAAGTGTATGGTGTTTCCTGAAACATCTAAAAAACAAAGCAACAGAGCCTAGGGCACTTCCACTTATGGTCCTATAGCTTAGGGAAATTAAAATCAAAAAGACACAGCCACCCCAAAGTTTGGGACGCCTCTGTTTACAAGAACCTCGTTTACAGTACAAGTTCAACATCACAGAAAGTGAAAAATGGATAAAGAAGTTGTGGTATTTACTTACAAAGCAATATCACTCAGCAATGAAATCTATGTCATCAGGCCCTTAGCAGCACAATGAGTGGATTCAGGTATGATGATTCTAACTGAAATAAGTCACACAGAAAAAGAAACATCATAAGATATCAGTAATACACGGAATGTAAACTTGGCTACACAGGAACTGAATTACAGAACAGAACAGGGTCTCAAATTTAGAAAACCAACTTATGCTTGCTTAAGGGGAAAGGTGAGTTGGGGTGCTGCATAAAACCAGAGATTGAAATGAGCACAGATAAAGTTCCTTAAGCCAAATATGGAATAGACAAGAGCTACTCCTTGCTCAACGAAATGGACTCAACACCGCATATTAAATGCCTAAGAATGTACCTGACTAGTAAGTATCTTAAAACCTATGGATTGCTATGTCTCCGAAAGAGAATCAAGCATGTGTACAGGGGCATAAACGCAGCAGTGATAGGATTGGAGAGGTTCGGTGAGCAAATGAAGACCCTTTGAAGTCATATTGCATGGTACCCATTCCACGGGTTTCAACTACCCAGGTTTAAGGTATTCTTCCTTCAGCTAAAACATGCATGTGGAACCTAGAGTATGATCAACCATGTGATCGGGAGACGTGTTCAAATATGTCTCAGTTTTCGTACCCTGGTACTCGGGTGCAACATTCCAGACGCTTTACTAACACCCTCCCGACTTGGAGAGTCAGTCCCTTTAACCTCCTGTTTGGCCCAGTTTGCAATTTCTGCGGAAGATGAACAGGAATAGCGAGAACCAATGAGAGACTAGCTGGAAGGTGTCTGGACGGGCAAATTTAACTCTCATTTCCCACCAGGAAGAGGAATTAACCAAAGGCTCAGCGTGCCGTGCCGGAACCAGATTAGGGCCTGAAGCCATCCTGCGGTGTTGCGGCCAGCTCAAAAGAAAGCGAGTTGAAGAAAGGAGCTCAGGGGCACTGTAATTCACAAACCTGCAGAGTTATAAATGACAGCTATCGTCCAAAAATATACTGAAGTAAGGCTGCCAAGAGGACTTGAAAGCGGGGCAGAATTGCAGGAAACCGATTTCAGGAGGCAGACTGGAATTGCATTGAAAGCATAGGAAAAGAGGCAGAACGTCCACAATGATGCACTTGGCCAAAAAGGGCGTATGCGTTTTTTCCTGAATATATTCAGGAAAAAACGCATACGCCCTTTTTGGCCAACCAAGCAAGCTTGCAAAGGAAATCTGCACTACAATGAAGTCTCACTTCCCCCCGGTCAAAAGGGCCATCTGAAAAAAGTGTAAAATCCAGAAAGGCAGGACAGGCCATGGAGAACTGGGAGCCTTGTTATGCTGATGGGCGGGATGTAAATTGCCAACAGACACTCGGGAGAAGTGTATGGTGTTTCCTGAAACATCTAAAAAACAAAGCAACAGAGCCTAGGGCACTTCCACTTATGGTCCTATAGCTTAGGGAAATTAAAATCAAAAAGACACAGCCACCCCAAAGTTTGGGACGCCTCTGTTTACAAGAACCTCGTTTACCGTACAAGTTCAACATTGCAGAAAGTGAAAAATGGATAAAGAAGTTGTGGTATTTACTTACAAAGCAATATCACTCAGCAATGAAATCTATGTCATCAGGCCCTTAGCAGCACAATGAGTGGATTCAGGTATGATGATTCTAACTGAAATAAGTCACACAGAAAAAGAACCATCATAAGATATCAGTAATACACGGAATGTAAACTTGGCTACACAGGAACTGAATTACAGAACAGAACAGGGTCTCAAATTTAGAAAACCAACTTATGCTTGCTTAAGGGTAAAGGTGAGTTGGGGTGCTGCATAAAACCAGAGATTGAAATGAACACAGATAAAGTTCCTTAAGCCAAATATGGAATAGACAAGAGCTACTCCTTGCTCAACGAAATAGACTCAACACCGCATATTAAATGCCTAAGAATGTACCTGACTAGTAAGTATCTTAAAACCTATGGATTGCTATGTCTCCGAAAGAGAATCAAGCATGTGTACAGGGGCATAAACGCAGCAGTGATAGGATTGGAGAGGTTTGGTGAGCAAATGAAGACCCTTTGAAGTCATATTGCATGGTACCCATTCCACGGGTTTCAACTACCCAGGTTTAAGGTATTCTTCCTTCAGCTAAAACATGCATGTGGAACCTAGAGTATGATCAACCATGTGATCGGGAGACGTGTTCAAATATGTCTCAGTTTTCGTACCCTGGTACTCGGGTGCAACATTCCAGACGCTTTACTAACACCCTCCCGACTTGGAGAGTCAGTCCCTTTAACCTCCTGTTTGGCCCAGTTTGCAATTTCTGCGGAAGATGAACAGGAATAGCGAGAACCAATGAGAGACTAGCTGGAGGTGTCTGGACGGGCAAATTTAACTCTCATTTCCCACCAGGAAGAGGAATTAACCAAAGGCTCAGCGTGCCGTGCCGGAACCAGATTAGGGCCTGAAGCCATCCTGCGGTGTTGCGGCCAGGTCACAAGAAAGCGAGTTGAAGAAAGGAGCTCAGGGGCACTGTAATTCACAAACTGCAGAGTTATAAATGACAGCTATCGTCCAAAAATATACTGAAGTAAGGCTGCCAAGAGGACTTGAAAGCGGGGCAGAATTGCAGGAAACCGATTTCAGGAGGTAGACTGGAATTGCATTGAAAGCATAGGAAAAGAGGCAGAACGTCCACAATGATGCACTTGGCCAAAAAGGGCGTATGCGTTTTTTCCTGAATATATTCAGGAAAAAACGCATACGCCCTTTTTGGCCAACCAAGCAAGCTTGCAAAGGAAATCTGCACTACAATGAAGTCTCACTTCCCCCCGGTCAAAAGGGCCATCTGAAAAAAGTGTAAAATCCAGAAAGGCAGGACAGGCCATGGAGAACTGGGAGCCTTGTTATGCTGATGGGCGGGATGTAAATTGCCAACAGACACTCGGGAGAAGTGTATGGTGTTTCCTGAAACATCTAAAAAACAAAGCAACAGAGCCTAGGGCACTTCCACTTATGGTCCTATAGCTTAGGGAAATTAAAATCAAAAAGACACAGCCACCCCAAAGTTTGGGACGCCTCTGTTTACAAGAACCTCGTTTACAGTACAAGTTCAACATCGCAGAAAGTGAAAAATGGATAAAGAAGTTGTGGTATTTACTTACAAAGCAATATCACTCAGCAATGAAATCTATGTCATCAGGCCCTTAGCAGCACAATGAGTGGATTCAGGTATGATGATTCTAACTGAAATAAGTCACACAGAAAAAGAAACATCATAAGATATCAGTAATACACGGAATGTAAACTTGGCTACACAGGAACTGAATTACAGAACAGAACAGGGTCTCAAATTTAGAAAACCAACTTATGCTTGCTTAAGGGGAAAGGTGAGTTGGGGTGCTGCATAAAACCAGAGATTGAAATGAGCACAGATAAAGTTCCTTAAGCCAAATATGGAATAGACAAGAGCTACTCCTTGCTCAACGAAATGGACTCAACACCGCATATTAAATGCCTAAGAATGTACCTGACTAGTAAGTATCTTAAAACCTATGGATTGCTATGTCTCCGAAAGAGAATCAAGCATGTGTACAGGGGCATAAACGCAGCAGTGATAGGATTGGAGAGGTTCGGTGAGCAAATGAAGACCCTTTGAAGTCATATTGCATGGTACCCATTCCACGGGTTTCAACTACCCAGGTTTAAGGTATTCTTCCTTCAGCTAAAACATGCATGTGGAACCTAGAGTATGATCAACCATGTGATCGGGAGACGTGTTCAAATATGTCTCAGTTTTCGTACCCTGGTACTCGGGTGCAACATTCCAGACGCTTTACTAACACCCTCCCGACTTGGAGAGTCAGTCCCTTTAACCTCCTGTTTGGCCCAGTTTGCAATTTCTGCGGAAGATGAACAGGAATAGCGAGAACCAATGAGAGACTAGCTGGAAGGTGTCTGGACGGGCAAATTTAACTCTCATTTCCCACCAGGAAGAGGAATTAACCAAAGGCTCAGCGTGCCGTGCCGGAACCAGATTAGGGCCTGAAGCCATCCTGCGGTGTTGCGGCCAGCTCAAAAGAAAGCGAGTTGAAGAAAGGAGCTCAGGGGCACTGTAATTCACAAACCTGCAGAGTTATAAATGACAGCTATCGTCCAAAAATATACTGAAGTAAGGCTGCCAAGAGGACTTGAAAGCGGGGCAGAATTGCAGGAAACCGATTTCAGGAGGCAGACTGGAATTGCATTGAAAGCATAGGAAAAGAGGCAGAACGTCCACAATGATGCACTTGGCCAAAAAGGGCGTATGCGTTTTTTCCTGAATATATTCAGGAAAAAACGCATACGCCCTTTTTGGCCAACCAAGCAAGCTTGCAAAGGAAATCTGCACTACAATGAAGTCTCACTTCCCCCCGGTCAAAAGGGCCATCTGAAAAAAGTGTAAAATCCAGAAAGGCAGGACAGGCCATGGAGAACTGGGAGCCTTGTTATGCTGATGGGCGGGATGTAAATTGCCAACAGACACTCGGGAGAAGTGTATGGTGTTTCCTGAAACATCTAAAAAACAAAGCAACAGAGCCTAGGGCACTTCCACTTATGGTCCTATAGCTTAGGGAAATTAAAATCAAAAAGACACAGCCACCCCAAAGTTTGGGACGCCTCTGTTTACAAGAACCTCGTTTACCGTACAAGTTCAACATCGCAGAAAGTGAAAAATGGATAAAGAAGTTGTGGTATTTACTTACAAAGCAATATCACTCAGCAATGAAATCTATGTCATCAGGCCCTTAGCAGCACAATGAGTGGATTCAGGTATGATGATTCTAACTGAAATAAGTCACACAGAAAAAGAACCATAATAAGATATCAGTAATACACGGAATGTAAACTTGGCTACACAGGAACTGAATTACAGAACAGAACAGGGTCTCAAATTTAGAAAACCAACTTATGCTTGCTTAAGGGTAAAGGTGAGTTGGGGTGCTGCATAAAACCAGAGATTGAAATGAACACAGATAAAGTTCCTTAAGCCAAATATGGAATAGACAAGAGCTACTCCTTGCTCAACGAAATAGACTCAACACCGCATATTAAATGCCTAAGAATGTACCTGACTAGTAAGTATCTTAAAACCTATGGATTGCTATGTCTCCGAAAGAGAATCAAGCATGTGTACAGGGGCATAAACGCAGCAGTGATAGGATTGGAGAGGTTTGGTGAGCAAATGAAGACCCTTTGAAGTCATATTGCATGGTACCCATTCCACGGGTTTCAACTACCCAGGTTTAAGGTATTCTTCCTTCAGCTAAAACATGCATGTGGAACCTAGAGTATGATCAACCATGTGATCGGGAGACGTGTTCAAATATGTCTCAGTTTTCGTACCCTGGTACTCGGGTGCAACATTCCAGACGCTTTACTAACACCCTCCCGACTTGGAGAGTCAGTCCCTTTAACCTCCTGTTTGGCCCAGTTTGCAATTTCTGCGGAAGATGAACAGGAATAGCGAGAACCAATGAGAGACTAGCTGGAGGTGTCTGGACGGGCAAATTTAACTCTCATTTCCCACCAGGAAGAGGAATTAACCAAAGGCTCAGCGTGCCGTGCCGGAACCAGATTAGGGCCTGAAGCCATCCTGCGGTGTTGCGGCCAGCTCAAAAGAAAGCGAGTTGAAGAAAGGAGCTCAGGGGCACTGTAATTCACAAACCTGCAGAGTTATAAATGACAGCTATCATCCAAAAATATACTGAAGTAAGGCTGCCAAGAGGACTTGAAAGCGGGGCAGAATTGCAGGAAACCGATTTCAGGAGGTAGACTGGAATTGCATTGAAAGCATAGGAAAAGAGGCAGAACGTCCACAATGATGCACTTGGCCAAAAAGGGCATATGCGTTTTTTCCTGAATATATTCAGGAAAAAACGCATACGCCCTTTTTGGCCAACCAAGCAAGCTTGCAAAGGAAATCTGCACTACAATGAAGTCTCACTTCCCCCCGGTCAAAAGGGCCATCTGAAAAAAGTGTAAAATCCAGAAAGGCAGGACAGGCCATGGAGAACTGGGAGCCTTGTTATGCTGATGGGCGGGATGTAAATTGCCAACAGACACTCGGGAGAAGTGTATGGTGTTTCCTGAAACATCTAAAAAACAAAGCAACAGAGCCTAGGGCACTTCCACTTATGGTCCTATAGCTTAGGGAAATTAAAATCAAAAAGACACAGCCACCCCAAAGTTTGGGACGCCTCTGTTTACAAGAACCTCGTTTACAGTACAAGTTCAACATCGCAGAAAGTGAAAAATGGATAAAGAAGTTGTGGTATTTACTTACAAAGCAATATCACTCAGCAATGAAATCTATGTCATCAGGCCCTTAGCAGCACAATGAGTGGATTCAGGTATGATGATTCTAACTGAAATAAGTCACACAGAAAAAGAAACATCATAAGATATCAGTAATACACGGAATGTAAACTTGGCTACACAGGAACTGAATTACAGAACAGAACAGGGTCTCAAATTTAGAAAACCAACTTATGCTTGCTTAAGGGGAAAGGTGAGTTGGGGTGCTGCATAAAACCAGAGATTGAAATGAGCACAGATAAAGTTCCTTAAGCCAAATATGGAATAGACAAGAGCTACTCCTTGCTCAACGAAATGGACTCAACACCGCATATTAAATGCCTAAGAATGTACCTGACTAGTAAGTATCTTAAAACCTATGGATTGCTATGTCTCCGAAAGAGAATCAAGCATGTGTACAGGGCCATAAACGCAGCAGTGATAGGATTGGAGAGGTTCGGTGAGCAAATGAAGACCCTTTGAAGTCATATTGCATGGTACCCATTCCACGGGTTTCAACTACCCAGGTTTAAGGTATTCTTCCTTCAGCTAAAACATGCATGTGGAACCTAGAGTATGATCAACCATGTGATCGGGAGACGTGTTCAAATATGTCTCAGTTTTCGTACCCTGGTACTCGGGTGCAACATTCCAGACGCTTTACTAACACCCTCCCGACTTGGAGAGTCAGTCCCTTTAACCTCCTGTTTGGCCCAGTTTGCAATTTCTGCGGAAGATGAACAGGAATAGCGAGAACCAATGAGAGACTAGCTGGAAGGTGTCTGGACGGGCAAATTTAACTCTCATTTCCCACCAGGAAGAGGAATTAACCAAAGGCTCAGCGTGCCGTGCCGGAACCAGATTAGGGCCTGAAGCCATCCTGCGGTGTTGCGGCCAGCTCAAAAGAAAGCGAGTTGAAGAAAGGAGCTCAGGGGCACTGTAATTCACAAACCTGCAGAGTTATAAATGACAGCTATCGTCCAAAAATATACTGAAGTAAGGCTGCCAAGAGGACTTGAAAGCGGGGCAGAATTGCAGGAAACCGATTTCAGGAGGCAGACTGGAATTGCATTGAAAGCATAGGAAAAGAGGCAGAACGTCCACAATGATGCACTTGGCCAAAAAGGGCGTATGCGTTTTTTCCTGAATATATTCAGGAAAAAACGCATACGCCCTTTTTGGCCAACCAAGCAAGCTTGCAAAGGAAATCTGCACTACAATGAAGTCTCACTTCCCCCCGGTCAAAAGGGCCATCTGAAAAAAGTGTAAAATCCAGAAAGGTAGGACAGGCCATGGAGAACTGGGAGCCTTGTTATGCTGATGGGCGGGATGTAAATTGCCAACAGACACTCGGGAGAAGTGTATGGTGTTTCCTGAAACATCTAAAAAACAAAGCAACAGAGCCTAGGGCACTTCCACTTATGGTCCTATAGCTTAGGGAAATTAAAATCAAAAAGACACAGCCACCCCAAAGTTTGGGACGCCTCTGTTTACAAGAACCTCGTTTACCGTACAAGTTCAACATCGCAGAAAGTGAAAAATGGATAAAGAAGTTGTGGTATTTACTTACAAAGCAATATCACTCAGCAATGAAATCTATGTCATCAGGCCCTTAGCAGCACAATGAGTGGATTCAGGTATGATGATTCTAACTGAAATAAGTCACACAGAAAAAGAAACATCATAAGATATCAGTAATACACGGAATGTAAACTTGGCTACACAGGAACTGAATTACAGAACAGAACAGGGTCTCAAATTTAGAAAACCAACTTATGCTTGCTTAAGGGGAAAGGTGAGTTGGGGTGCTGCATAAAACCAGAGATTGAAATGAGCACAGATAAAGTTCCTTAAGCCAAATATGGAATAGACAAGAGCTACTCCTTGCTCAACGAAATGGACTCAACACCGCATATTAAATGCCTAAGAATGTACCTGACTAGTAAGTATCTTAAAACCTATGGATTGCTATGTCTCCGAAAGAGAATCAAGCAAGTGTACAGGGGCATAAACGCAGCAGTGATAGGATTGGAGAGGTTCGGTGAGCAAATGAAGACCCTTTGAAGTCATATTGCATGGTACCCATTCCACGGGTTTCAACTACCCAGGTTTAAGGTATTCTTCCTTCAGCTAAAACATGCATGTGGAACCTAGAGTATGATCAACCATGTGATCGGGAGACGTGTTCAAATATGTCTCAGTTTTCGTACCCTGGTACTCGGGTGCAACATTCCAGACGCTTTACTAACACCCTCCCGACTTGGAGAGTCAGTCCCTTTAACCTCCTGTTTGGCCCAGTTTGCAATTTCTGCGGAAGATGAACAGGAATAGCGAGAACCAATGAGAGACTAGCTGGAAGGTGTCTGGACGGGCAAATTTAACTCTCATTTCCCACCAGGAAGAGGAATTAACCAAAGGCTCAGCGTGCCGTGCCGGAACCAGATTAGGGCCTGAAGCCATCCTGCGGTGTTGCGGCCAGCTCAAAAGAAAGCGAGTTGAAGAAAGGAGCTCAGGGGCACTGTAATTCACAAACCTGCAGAGTTATAAATGACAGCTATCGTCCAAAAATATACTGAAGTAAGGCTGCCAAGAGGACTTGAAAGCGGGGCAGAATTGCAGGAAACCGATTTCAGGAGGCAGACTGGAATTGCATTGAAAGCATAGGAAAAGAGGCAGAACGTCCACAATGATGCACTTGGCCAAAAAGGGCGTATGCGTTTTTTCCTGAATATATTCAGGAAAAAACGCATACGCCCTTTTTGGCCAACCAAGCAAGCTTGCAAAGGAAATCTGCACTACAATGAAGTCTCACTTCCCCCCGGTCAAAAGGGCCATCTGAAAAAAGTGTAAAATCCAGAAAGGCAGGACAGGCCATGGAGAACTGGGAGCCTTGTTATGCTGATGGGCGGGATGTAAATTGCCAACAGACACTCGGGAGAAGTGTATGGTGTTTCCTGAAACATCTAAAAAACAAAGCAACAGAGCCTAGGGCACTTCCACTTATGGTCCTATAGCTTAGGGAAATTAAAATCAAAAAGACACAGCCACCCCAAAGTTTGGGACGCCTCTGTTTACAAGAACCTCGTTTACCGTACAAGTTCAACATCGCAGAAAGTGAAAAATGGATAAAGAAGTTGTGGTATTTACTTACAAAGCAATATCACTCAGCAATGAAATCTATGTCATCAGGCCCTTAGCAGCACAATGAGTGGATTCAGGTATGATGATTCTAACTGAAATAAGTCACACAGAAAAAGAAACATCATAAGATATCAGTAATACACGGAATGTAAACTTGGCTACACAGGAACTGAATTACAGAACAGAACAGGGTCTCAAATTTAGAAAACCAACTTATGCTTGCTTAAGGGGAAAGGTGAGTTGGGGTGCTGCATAAAACCAGAGATTGAAATGAGCACAGATAAAGTTCCTTAAGCCAAATATGGAATAGACAAGAGCTACTCCTTGCTCAACGAAATGGACTCAACACCGCATATTAAATGCCTAAGAATGTACCTGACTAGTAAGTATCTTAAAACCTATGGATTGCTATGTCTCCGAAAGAGAATCAAGCATGTGTACAGGGCCATAAACGCAGCAGTGATAGGATTGGAGAGGTTCGGTGAGCAAATGAAGACCCTTTGAAGTCATATTGCATGGTACCCATTCCACGGGTTTCAACTACCCAGGTTTAAGGTATTCTTCCTTCAGCTAAAACATGCATGTGGAACCTAGAGTATGATCAACCATGTGATCGGGAGACGTGTTCAAATATGTCTCAGTTTTCGTACCCTGGTACTCGGGTGCAACATTCCAGACGCTTTACTAACACCCTCCCGACTTGGAGAGTCAGTCCCTTTAACCTCCTGTTTGGCCCAGTTTGCAATTTCTGCGGAAGATGAACAGGAATAGCGAGAACCAATGAGAGACTAGCTGGAAGGTGTCTGGACGGGCAAATTTAACTCTCATTTCCCACCAGGAAGAGGAATTAACCAAAGGCTCAGCGTGCCGTGCCGGAACCAGATTAGGGCCTGAAGCCATCCTGCGGTGTTGCGGCCAGCTCAAAAGAAAGCGAGTTGAAGAAAGGAGCTCAGGGGCACTGTAATTCACAAACCTGCAGAGTTATAAATGACAGCTATCGTCCAAAAATATACTGAAGTAAGGCTGCCAAGAGGACTTGAAAGCGGGGCAGAATTGCAGGAAACCGATTTCAGGAGGCAGACTGGAATTGCATTGAAAGCATAGGAAAAGAGGCAGAACGTCCACAATGATGCACTTGGCCAAAAAGGGCGTATGCGTTTTTTCCTGAATATATTCAGGAAAAAACGCATACGCCCTTTTTGGCCAACCAAGCAAGCTTGCAAAGGAAATCTGCACTACAATGAAGTCTCACTTCCCCCCGGTCAAAAGGGCCATCTGAAAAAAGTGTAAAATCCAGAAAGGTAGGACAGGCCATGGAGAACTGGGAGCCTTGTTATGCTGATGGGCGGGATGTAAATTGCCAACAGACACTCGGGAGAAGTGTATGGTGTTTCCTGAAACATCTAAAAAACAAAGCAACAGAGCCTAGGGCACTTCCACTTATGGTCCTATAGCTTAGGGAAATTAAAATCAAAAAGACACAGCCACCCCAAAGTTTGGGACGCCTCTGTTTACAAGAACCTCGTTTACCGTACAAGTTCAACATCGCAGAAAGTGAAAAATGGATAAAGAAGTTGTGGTATTTACTTACAAAGCAATATCACTCAGCAATGAAATCTATGTCATCAGGCCCTTAGCAGCACAATGAGTGGATTCAGGTATGATGATTCTAACTGAAATAAGTCACACAGAAAAAGAAACATCATAAGATATCAGTAATACACGGAATGTAAACTTGGCTACACAGGAACTGAATTACAGAACAGAACAGGGTCTCAAATTTAGAAAACCAACTTATGCTTGCTTAAGGGGAAAGGTGAGTTGGGGTGCTGCATAAAACCAGAGATTGAAATGAGCACAGATAAAGTTCCTTAAGCCAAATATGGAATAGACAAGAGCTACTCCTTGCTCAACGAAATGGACTCAACACCGCATATTAAATGCCTAAGAATGTACCTGACTAGTAAGTATCTTAAAACCTATGGATTGCTATGTCTCCGAAAGAGAATCAAGCAAGTGTACAGGGGCATAAACGCAGCAGTGATAGGATTGGAGAGGTTCGGTGAGCAAATGAAGACCCTTTGAAGTCATATTGCATGGTACCCATTCCACGGGTTTCAACTACCCAGGTTTAAGGTATTCTTCCTTCAGCTAAAACATGCATGTGGAACCTAGAGTATGATCAACCATGTGATCGGGAGACGTGTTCAAATATGTCTCAGTTTTCGTACCCTGGTACTCGGGTGCAACATTCCAGACGCTTTACTAACACCCTCCCGACTTGGAGAGTCAGTCCCTTTAACCTCCTGTTTGGCCCAGTTTGCAATTTCTGCGGAAGATGAACAGGAATAGCGAGAACCAATGAGAGACTAGCTGGAAGGTGTCTGGACGGGCAAATTTAACTCTCATTTCCCACCAGGAAGAGGAATTAACCAAAGGCTCAGCGTGCCGTGCCGGAACCAGATTAGGGCCTGAAGCCATCCTGCGGTGTTGCGGCCAGCTCAAAAGAAAGCGAGTTGAAGAAAGGAGCTCAGGGGCACTGTAATTCACAAACCTGCAGAGTTATAAATGACAGCTATCGTCCAAAAATATACTGAAGTAAGGCTGCCAAGAGGACTTGAAAGCGGGGCAGAATTGCAGGAAACCGATTTCAGGAGGCAGACTGGAATTGCATTGAAAGCATAGGAAAAGAGGCAGAACGTCCACAATGATGCACTTGGCCAAAAAGGGCGTATGCGTTTTTTCCTGAATATATTCAGGAAAAAACGCATACGCCCTTTTTGGCCAACCAAGCAAGCTTGCAAAGGAAATCTGCACTACAATGAAGTCTCACTTCCCCCCGGTCAAAAGGGCCATCTGAAAAAAGTGTAAAATCCAGAAAGGCAGGACAGGCCATGGAGAACTGGGAGCCTTGTTATGCTGATGGGCGGGATGTAAATTGCCAACAGACACTCGGGAGAAGTGTATGGTGTTTCCTGAAACATCTAAAAAACAAAGCAACAGAGCCTAGGGCACTTCCACTTATGGTCCTATAGCTTAGGGAAATTAAAATCAAAAAGACACAGCCACCCCAAAGTTTGGGACGCCTCTGTTTACAAGAACCTCGTTTACCGTACAAGTTCAACATCGCAGAAAGTGAAAAATGGATAAAGAAGTTGTGGTATTTACTTACAAAGCAATATCACTCAGCAATGAAATCTATGTCATCAGGCCCTTAGCAGCACAATGAGTGGATTCAGGTATGATGATTCTAACTGAAATAAGTCACACAGAAAAAGAAACATCATAAGATATCAGTAATACACGGAATGTAAACTTGGCTACACAGGAACTGAATTACAGAACAGAACAGGGTCTCAAATTTAGAAAACCAACTTATGCTTGCTTAAGGGGAAAGGTGAGTTGGGGTGCTGCATAAAACCAGAGATTGAAATGAGCACAGATAAAGTTCCTTAAGCCAAATATGGAATAGACAAGAGCTACTCCTTGCTCAACGAAATGGACTCAACACCGCATATTAAATGCCTAAGAATGTACCTGACTAGTAAGTATCTTAAAACCTATGGATTGCTATGTCTCCGAAAGAGAATCAAGCAAGTGTACAGGGGCATAAACGCAGCAGTGATAGGATTGGAGAGGTTCGGTGAGCAAATGAAGACCCTTTGAAGTCATATTGCATGGTACCCATTCCACGGGTTTCAACTACCCAGGTTTAAGGTATTCTTCCTTCAGCTAAAACATGCATGTGGAACCTAGAGTATGATCAACCATGTGATCGGGAGACGTGTTCAAATATGTCTCAGTTTTCGTACCCTGGTACTCGGGTGCAACATTCCAGACGCTTTACTAACACCCTCCCGACTTGGAGAGTCAGTCCCTTTAACCTCCTGTTTGGCCCAGTTTGCAATTTCTGCGGAAGATGAACAGGAATAGCGAGAACCAATGAGAGACTAGCTGGAGGTGTCTGGACGGGCAAATTTAACTCTCATTTCCCACCAGGAAGAGGAATTAACCAAAGGCTCAGCGTGCCGTGCCGGAACCAGATTAGGGCCTGAAGCCATCCTGCGGTGTTGCGGCCAGCTCAAAAGAAAGCGAGTTGAAGAAAGGAGCTCAGGGGCACTGTAATTCACAAACCTGCAGAGTTATAAATGACAGCTATCGTCCAAAAATATACTGAAGTAAGGCTGCCAAGAGGACTTGAAAGCGGGGCAGAATTGCAGGAAACCGATTTCAGGAGGCAGACTGGAATTGCATTGAAAGCATAGGAAAAGAGGCAGAACGTCCACAATGATGCACTTGGCCAAAAAGGGCGTATGTGTTTTTTCCTGAATATATTCAGGAAAAAACACATACGCCCTTTTTGGCCAACCAAGCAAGCTTGCAAAGGAAATCTACACTACAATGAAGTCTCACTTCCCCCCGGTCAAAAGGGCCATCTGAAAAAAGTGTAAAATCCAGAAAGGCAGGACAGGCCATGGAGAACTGGGAGCCTTGTTATGCTGATGGGCGGGATGTAAATTGCCAACAGACACTCGGGAGAAGTGTATGGTGTTTCCTGAAACATCTACAAAACAAAGCAACAGAGCCTAGGGCACTTCCACTTATGGTCCTATAGCTTAGGGAAATTAAAATCAAAAAGACACAGCCACCCCAAAGTTTGGGACGCCTCTGTTTACAAGAACCTCGTTTACCGTACAAGTTCAACATCGCAGAAAGTGAAAAATGGATAAAGAAGTTGTGGTATTTACTTACAAAGCAATATCACTCAGCAATGAAATCTATGTCATCAGGCCCTTAGCAGCACAATGAGTGGATTCAGGTATGATGATTCTAACTGAAATAAGTCACACAGAAAAAGAAACATCATAAGATATCAGTAATACACGGAATGTAAACTTGGCTACACAGGAACTGAATTACAGAACAGAACAGGGTCTCAAATTTAGAAAACCAACTTATGCTTGCTTAAGGGGAAAGGTGAGTTGGGGTGCTGCATAAAACCAGAGATTGAAATGAGCACAGATAAAGTTCCTTAAGCCAAATATGGAATAGACAAGAGCTACTCCTTGCTCAACGAAATGGACTCAACACCGCATATTAAATGCCTAAGAATGTACCTGACTAGTAAGTATCTTAAAACCTATGGATTGCTATGTCTCCGAAAGAGAATCAAGCATGTGTACAGGGGCATAAACGCAGCAGTGATAGGATTGGAGAGGTTCGGTGAGCAAATGAAGACCCTTTGAAGTCATATTGCATGGTACCCATTCCACGGGTTTCAACTACCCAGGTTTAAGGTATTCTTCCTTCAGCTAAAACATGCATGTGGAACCTAGAGTATGATCAACCATGTGATCGGGAGACGTGTTCAAATATGTCTCAGTTTTCGTACCCTGGTACGCGGGTGCAACATTCCAGACGCTTTACTAACACCCTCCCGACTTGGAGAGTCAGTCCCTTTAACCTCCTGTTTGGCCCAGTTTGCAATTTCTGCGGAAGATGAACAGGAATAGCGAGAACCAATGAGAGACTAGCTGGAGGTGTCTGGACGGGCAAATTTAACTCTCATTTCCCACCAGGAAGAGGAATTAACCAAAGGCTCAGCGTGCCGTGCCGGAACCAGATTAGGGCCTGAAGCCATCCTGCGGTGTTGCGGCCAGCTCAAAAGAAAGCGAGTTGAAGAAAGGAGCTCAGGGGCACTGTAATTCACAAACCTGCAGAGTTATAAATGACAGCTATCGTCCAAAAATATACTGAAGTAAGGCTGCCAAGAGGACTTGAAAGCGGGGCAGAATTGCAGGAAACCGATTTCAGGAGGCAGACTGGAATTGCATTGAAAGCATAGGAAAAGAGGCAGAACGTCCACAATGATGCACTTGGCCAAAAAGGGCGTATGCGTTTTTTCCTGAATATATTCAGGAAAAAACGCATACGCCCTTTTTGGCCAACCAAGCAAGCTTGCAAAGGAAATCTGCACTACAATGAAGTCTCACTTCCCCCCGGTCAAAAGGGCCATCTGAAAAAAGTGTAAAATCCAGAAAGGCAGGACAGGCCATGGAGAACTGGGAGCCTTGTTATGCTGATGGGCGGGATGTAAATTGCCAACAGACACTCGGGAGAAGTGTATGGTGTTTCCTGAAACATCTAAAAAACAAAGCAACAGAGCCTAGGGCACTTCCACTTATGGTCCTATAGCTTAGGGAAATTAAAATCAAAAAGACACAGCCACCCCAAAGTTTGGGACGCCTCTGTTTACAAGAACCTCGTTTACCGTACAAGTTCAACATCGCAGAAAGTGAAAAATGGATAAAGAAGTTGTGGTATTTACTTACAAAGCAATATCACTCAGCAATGAAATCTATGTCATCAGGCCCTTAGCAGCACAATGAGTGGATTCAGGTATGATGATTCTAACTGAAATAAGTCACACAGAAAAAGAAACATCATAAGATATCAGTAATACACGGAATGTAAACTTGGCTACACAGGAACTGAATTACAGAACAGAACAGGGTCTCAAATTTAGAAAACCAACTTATGCTTGCTTAAGGGGAAAGGTGAGTTGGGGTGCTGCATAAAACCAGAGATTGAAATGAGCACAGATAAAGTTCCTTAAGCCAAATATGGAATAGACAATAGCTACTCCTTGCTCAACGAAATGGACTCAACACCGCATATTAAATGCCTAAGAATGTACCTGACTAGTAAGTATCTTAAAACCTATGGATTGCTATGTCTCCGAAAGAGAATCAAGCAAGTGTACAGGGGCATAAACGCAGCAGTGATAGGATTGGAGAGGTTCGGTGAGCAAATGAAGACCCTTTGAAGTCATATTGCATGGTACCCATTCCACGGGTTTCAACTACCCAGGTTTAAGGTATTCTTCCTTCAGCTAAAACATGCATGTGGAACCTAGAGTATGATCAACCATGTGATCGGGAGACGTGTTCAAATATGTCTCAGTTTTCGTACCCTGGTACTCGGGTGCAACATTCCAGACGCTTTACTAACACTCTCCCGACTTGGAGAGTCAGTCCCTTTAACCTCCTGTTTGGCCCAGTTTGCAATTTCTGCGGAAGATGAACAGGAATAGCGAGAACCAATGAGAGACTAGCTGGAGGTGTCTGGACGGGCAAATTTAACTCTCATTTCCCACCAGGAAGAGGAATTAACCAAAGGCTCAGCGTGCCGTGCCGGAACCAGATTAGGGCCTGAAGCCATCCTGCGGTGTTGCGGCCAGCTCAAAAGAAAGCGAGTTGAAGAAAGGAGCTCAGGGGCACTGTAATTCACAAACCTGCAGAGTTATAAATGACAGCTATCGTCCAAAAATATACTGAAGTAAGGCTGCCAAGAGGACTTGAAAGCGGGGCAGAATTGCAGGAAACCGATTTCAGGAGGCAGACTGGAATTGCATTGAAAGCATAGGAAAAGAGGCAGAACGTCCACAATGATGCACTTGGCCAAAAAGGGCGTATGCGTTTTTTCCTGAATATATTCAGGAAAAAACGCATACGCCCTTTTTGGCCAACCAAGCAAGCTTGCAAAGGAAATCTGCACTACAATGAAGTCTCACTTCCCCCCGGTCAAAAGGGCCATCTGAAAAAAGTGTAAAATCCAGAAAGGCAGGACAGGCCATGGAGAACTGGGAGCCTTGTTATGCTGATGGGCGGGATGTAAATTGCCAACAGACACTCGGGAGAAGTGTATGGTGTTTCCTGAAACATCTAAAAAACAAAGCAACAGAGCCTAGGGCACTTCCACTTATGGTCCTATAGCTTAGGGAAATTAAAATCAAAAAGACACAGCCACCCCAAAGTTTGGGACGCCTCTGTTTACAAGAACCTCGTTTACAGTACAAGTTCAACATCGCAGAAAGTGAAAAATGGATAAAGAAGTTGTGGTATTTACTTACAAATCAATATCACTCAGCAATGAAATCTATGTCATCAGGCCCTTAGCAGCACAATGAGTGGATTCAGGTATGATGATTCTAACTGAAATAAGTCACACAGAAAAAGAAACATCATAAGATATCAGTAATACACGGAATGTAAACTTGGCTACACAGGAACTGAATTACAGAACAGAACAGGGTCTCAAATTTAGAAAACCAACTTATGCTTGCTTAAGGGGAAAGGTGAGTTGGGGTGCTGCATAAAACCAGAGATTGAAATGAGCACAGATAAAGTTCCTTAAGCCAAATATGGAATAGACAAGAGCTACTCCTTGCTCAACGAAATGGACTCAACACCGCATATTAAATGCCTAAGAATGTACCTGACTAGTAAGTATCTTAAAACCTATGGATTGCTATGTCTCCGAAAGAGAATCAAGCATGTGTACAGGGGCATAAACGCAGCAGTGATAGGATTGGAGAGGTTCGGTGAGCAAATGAAGACCCTTTGAAGTCATATTGCATGGTACCCATTCCACGGGTTTCAACTACCCAGGTTTAAGGTATTCTTCCTTCAGCTAAAACATGCATGTGGAACCTAGAGTATGATCAACCATGTGATCGGGAGACGTGTTCAAATATGTCTCAGTTTTCGTACCCTGGTACTCAGGTGCAACATTCCAGACGCTTTACTAACACCCTCCCGACTTGGAGAGTCAGTCCCTTTAACCTCCTGTTTGGCCCAGTTTGCAATTTCTGCGGAAGATGAACAGGAATAGTGAGAACCAATGAGAGACTAGCTGGAGGTGTCTGGACGGGCAAATTTAACTCTCATTTCCCACCAGGAAGAGGAATTAACCAAAGTCTCAGCGTGCCGTGCCGGAACCAGATTAGGGCCTGAAGCCATCCTGCGGTGTTGCGGCCAGCTCAAAAGAAAGCGAGTTGAAGAAAGGAGCTCAGGGGCACTGTAATTCACAAACCTGCAGAGTTATAAATGACAGCTATCGTCCAAAAATATACTGAAGTAAGGCTGCCAAGAGGACTTGAAAGCGGGGCAGAATTGCAGGAAACCGATTTCAGGAGGCAGACTGGAATTGCATTGAAAGCATAGGAAAAGAGGCAGAACGTCCACAATGATGCACTTGGCCAAAAAGGGCGTATGCGTTTTTTCCTGAATATATTCAGGAAAAAACGCATACGCCCTTTTTGGCCAACCAAGCAAGCTTGCAAAGGAAATCTGCACTACAATGAAGTCTCACTTCCCCCCGGTCAAAAGGGCCATCTGAAAAAAGTGTAAAATCCAGAAAGGCAGGACAGGCCATGGAGAACTGGGAGCCTTGTTATGCTGATGGGCGGGATGTAAATTGCCAACAGACACTCAGGAGAAGTGTATGGTGTTTCCTGAAACATCTAAAAAACAAAGCAACAGAGCCTAGGGCACTTCCACTTATGGTCCTATAGCTTAGGGAAATTAAAATCAAAAAGACACAGCCACCCCAAAGTTTGGGACGCCTCTGTTTACAAGAACCTCGTTTACCGTACAAGTTCAACATCGCAGAAAGTGAAAAATGGATAAAGAATTTGTGGTATTTACTTACAAAGCAATATCACTCAGCAATGAAATCTATGTCATCAGGCCCTTAGCAGCACAATGAGTGGATTCAGGTATGATGATTCTAACTGAAATAAGTCACACAGAAAAAGAAACATCATAAGATATCAGTAATACACGGAATGTAAACTTGGCTACACAGGAACTGAATTACAGAACAGAACAGGGTCTCAAATTTAGAAAACCAACTTATGCTTGCTTAAGGGGAAAGGTGAGTTGGGGTGCTGCATAAAACCAGAGATTGAAATGAGCACAGATAAAGTTCCTTAAGCCAAATATGGAATAGACAAGAGCTACTCCTTGCTCAACGAAATGGACTCAACACCGCATATTAAATGCCTAAGAATGTACCTGACTAGTAAGTATCTTAAAACCTATGGATTGCTATGTCTCCGAAAGAGAATCAAGCAAGTGTACAGGGGCATAAACGCAGCAGTGATAGGATTGGAGAGGTTCGGTGAGCAAATGAAGACCCTTTGAAGTCATATTGCATGGTACCCATTCCACGGGTTTCAACTACCCAGGTTTAAGGTATTCTTCCTTCAGCTAAAACATGCATGTGGAACCTAGAGTATGATCAACCATGTGATCGGGAGACGTGTTCAAATATGTCTCAGTTTTCGTACCCTGGTACTCGGGTGCAACATTCCAGACGCTTTACTAACACCCTCCCGACTTGGAGAGTCAGTCCCTTTAACCTCCTGTTTGGCCCAGTTTGCAATTTCTGCGGAAGATGAACAGGAATAGCGAGAACCAATGAGAGACTAGCTGGAGGTGTCTGGACGGGCAAATTTAACTCTCATTTCCCACCAGGAAGAGGAATTAACCAAAGGCTCAGCGTGCCGTGCCGGAACCAGATTAGGGCCTGAAGCCATCCTGCGGTGTTGCGGCCAGCTCAAAAGAAAGCGAGTTGAAGAAAGGAGCTCAGGGGCACTGTAATTCACAAACCTGCAGAGTTATAAATGACAGCTATCGTCCAAAAATATACTGAAGTAAGGCTGCCAAGAGGACTTGAAAGCGGGGCAGAATTGCAGGAAACCGATTTCAGGAGGCAGACTGGAATTGCATTGAAAGCATAGGAAAAGAGGCAGAACGTCCACAATGATGCACTTGGCCAAAAAGGGCGTATGCGTTTTTTCCTGAATATATTCAGGAAAAAACGCATACGCCCTTTTTGGCCAACCAAGCAAGCTTGCAAAGGAAATCTGCACTACAATGAAGTCTCACTTCCCCCCGGTCAAAAGGGCCATCTGAAAAAAGTGTAAAATCCAGAAAGGCAGGACAGGCCATGGAGAACTGGGAGCCTTGTTATGCTGATGGGCGGGATGTAAATTGCCAACAGACACTCGGGAGAAGTGTATGGTGTTTCCTGAAACATCTAAAAAACAAAGCAACAGAGCCTAGGGCACTTCCACTTATGGTCCTATAGCTTAGGGAAATTAAAATCAAAAAGACACAGCCACCCCAAAGTTTGGGACGCCTCTGTTTACAAGAACCTCGTTTACAGTACAAGTTCAACATCGCAGAAAGTGAAAAATGGATAAAGAAGTTGTGGTATTTACTTACAAAGCAATATCACTCAGCAATGAAATCTATGTCATCAGGCCCTTAGCAGCACAATGAGTGGATTCAGGTATGATGATTCTAACTGAAATAAGTCACACAGAAAAAGAAACATCATAAGATATCAGTAATACACGGAATGTAAACTTGGCTACACAGGAACTGAATTACAGAACAGAACAGGGTCTCAAATTTAGAAAACCAACTTATGCTTGCTTAAGGGGAAAGGTGAGTTGGGGTGCTGCATAAAACCAGAGATTGAAATGAGCACAGATAAAGTTCCTTAAGCCAAATATGGAATAGACAAGAGCTACTCCTTGCTCAACGAAATGGACTCAACACCGCATATTAAATGCCTAAGAATGTACCTGACTAGTAAGTATCTTAAAACCTATGGATTGCTATGTCTCCGAAAGAGAATCAAGCATGTGTACAGGGGCATAAACGCAGCAGTGATAGGATTGGAGAGGTTCGGTGAGCAAATGAAGACCCTTTGAAGTCATATTGCATGGTACCCATTCCACGGGTTTCAACTACCCAGGTTTAAGGTATTCTTCCTTCAGCTAAAACATGCATGTGGAACCTAGAGTATGATCAACCATGTGATCGGGAGACGTGTTCAAATATGTCTCAGTTTTCGTACCCTGGTACTCGGGTGCAACATTCCAGACGCTTTACTAACACCCTCCCGACTTGGAGAGTCAGTCCCTTTAACCTCCTGTTTGGCCCAGTTTGCAATTTCTGCGGAAGATGAACAGGAATAGCGAGAACCAATGAGAGACTAGCTGGAGGTGTCTGGACGGGCAAATTTAACTCTCATTTCCCACCAGGAAGAGGAATTAACCAAAGGCTCAGCGTGCCGTGCCGGAACCAGATTAGGGCCTGAAGCCATCCTGCGGTGTTGCGGCCAGCTCAAAAGAAAGCGAGTTGAAGAAAGGAGCTCAGGGGCACTGTAATTCACAAACCTGCAGAGTTATAAATGACAGCTATCGTCCAAAAATATACTGAAGTAAGGCTGCCAAGAGGACTTGAAAGCGGGGCAGAATTGCAGGAAACCGATTTCAGGAGGCAGACTGGAATTGCATTGAAAGCATAGGAAAAGAGGCAGAACGTCCACAATGATGCACTTGGCCAAAAAGGGCGTATGCGTTTTTTCCTGAATATATTCAGGAAAAAACGCATACGCCCTTTTTGGCCAACCAAGCAAGCTTGCAAAGGAAATCTGCACTACAATGAAGTCTCACTTCCCCCCGGTCAAAAGGGCCATCTGAAAAAAGTGTAAAATCCAGAAAGGCAGGACAGGCCATGGAGAACTGGGAGCCTTGTTATGCTGATGGGCGGGATGTAAATTGCCAACAGACACTCGGGAGAAGTGTATGGTGTTTCCTGAAACATCTAAAAAACAAAGCAACAGAGCCTAGGGCACTTCCACTTATGGTCCTATAGCTTAGGGAAATTAAAATCAAAAAGACACAGCCACCCCAAAGTTTGGGACGCCTCTGTTTACAAGAACCTCGTTTACCGTACAAGTTCAACATCGCAGAAAGTGAAAAATGGATAAAGAAGTTGTGGTATTTACTTACAAAGCAATATCACTCAGCAATGAAATCTATGTCATCAGGCCCTTAGCAGCACAATGAGTGGATTCAGGTATGATGATTCTAACTGAAATAAGTCACACAGAAAAAGAAACATCATAAGATATCAGTAATACACGGAATGTAAACTTGGCTACACAGGAACTGAATTACAGAACAGAACAGGGTCTCAAATTTAGAAAACCAACTTATGCTTGCTTAAGGGGAAAGGTGAGTTGGGGTGCTGCATAAAACCAGAGATTGAAATGAGCACAGATAAAGTTCCTTAAGCCAAATATGGAATAGACAAGAGCTACTCCTTGCTCAACGAAATGGACTCAACACCGCATATTAAATGCCTAAGAATGTACCTGACTAGTAAGTATCTTAAAACCTATGGATTACTATGTCTCCGAAAGAGAATCAAGCAAGTGTACAGGGGCATAAACGCAGCAGTGATAGGATTGGAGAGGTTCGGTGAGCAAATGAAGACCCTTTGAAGTCATATTGCATGGTACCCATTCCACGGGTTTCAACTACCCAGGTTTAAGGTATTCTTCCTTCAGCTAAAACATGCATGTGGAACCTAGAGTATGATCAACCATGTGATCGGGAGACGTGTTCAAATATGTCTCAGTTTTCGTACCCTGGTACTCGGGTGCAACATTCCAGACGCTTTACTAACACCCTCCCGACTTGGAGAGTCAGTCCCTTTAACCTCCTGTTTGGCCCAGTTTGCAATTTCTGCGGAAGATGAACAGGAATAGCGAGAACCAATGAGAGACTAGCTGGAGGTGTCTGGACGGGCAAATTTAACTCTCATTTCCCACCAGGAAGAGGAATTAACCAAAGGCTCAGCGTGCCGTGCCGGAACGAGATTAGGGCCTGAAGCCATCCTGCGGTGTTGCGGCCAGCTCAAAAGAAAGCGAGTTGAAGAAAGGAGCTCAGGGGCACTGTAATTCACAAACCTGCAGAGTTATAAATGACAGCTATCGTCCAAAAATATACTGAAGTAAGGCTGCCAAGAGGACTTGAAAGCGGGGCAGAATTGCAGGAAACCGATTTCAGGAGGCAGACTGGAATTGCATTGAAAGCATAGGAAAAGAGGCAGAACGTCCACAATGATGCACTTGGCCAAAAAGGGCGTATGCGTTTTTTCCTGAATATATTCAGGAAAAAACGCATACGCCCTTTTTGGCCAACCAAGCAAGCTTGCAAAGGAAATCTACACTACAATGAAGTCTCACTTCCCCCCGGTCAAAAGGGCCATCTGAAAAAAGTGTAAAATCCAGAAAGGCAGGACAGGCCATGGAGAACTGGGAGCCTTGTTATGCTGATGGGCGGGATGTAAATTGCCAACAGACACTCGGGAGAAGTGTATGGTGTTTCCTGAAACATCTAAAAAACAAAGCAACAGAGCCTAGGGCACTTCCACTTATGGTCCTATAGCTTAGGGAAATTAAAATCAAAAAGACACAGCCACCCCAAAGTTTGGGACGCCTCTGTTTACAAGAACCTCGTTTACCGTACAAGTTCAACATCGCAGAAAGTGAAAAATGGATAAAGAAGTTGTGGTATTTACTTACAAAGCAATATCACTCAGCAATGAAATCTATGTCATCAGGCCCTTAGCAGCACAATGAGTGGATTCAGGTATGATGATTCTAACTGAAATAAGTCACACAGAAAAAGAAACATCATAAGATATCAGTAATACACGGAATGTAAACTTGGCTACACAGGAACTGAATTACAGAACAGAACAGGGTCTCAAATTTAGAAAACCAACTTATGCTTGCTTAAGGGGAAAGGTGAGTTGGGGTGCTGCATAAAACCAGAGATTGAAATGAGCACAGATAAAGTTCCTTAAGCCAAATATGGAATAGACAAGAGCTACTCCTTGCTCAACGAAATGGACTCAACACCGCATATTAAATGCCTAAGAATGTACCTGACTAGTAAGTATCTTAAAACCTATGGATTGCTATGTCTCCGAAAGAGAATCAAGCATGTGTACAGGGGCATAAACGCAGCAGTGATAGGATTGGAGAGGTTCGGTGAGCAAATGAAGACCCTTTGAAGTCATATTGCATGGTACCCATTCCACGGGTTTCAACTACCCAGGTTTAAGGTATTCTTCCTTCAGCTAAAACATGCATGTGGAACCTAGAGTATGATCAACCATGTGATCGGGAGACGTGTTCAAATATGTCTCAGTTTTCGTACCCTGGTACTCGGGTGCAACATTCCAGACGCTTTACTAACACCCTCCCGACTTGGAGAGTCAGTCCCTTTAACCTCCTGTTTGGCCCAGTTTGCAATTTCTGCGGAAGATGAACAGGAATAGCGAGAACCAATGAGAGACTAGCTGGAGGTGTCTGGACGGGCAAATTTAACTCTCATTTCCCACCAGGAAGAGGAATTAACCAAAGGCTCAGCGTGCCGTGCCGGAACCAGATTAGGGCCTGAAGCCATCCTGCGGTGTTGCGGCCAGCTCAAAAGAAAGCGAGTTGAAGAAAGGAGCTCAGGGGCACTGTAATTCACAAACCTGCAGAGTTATAAATGACAGCTATCGTCCAAAAATATACTGAAGTAAGGCTGCCAAGAGGACTTGAAAGCGGGGCAGAATTGCAGGAAACCGATTTCAGGAGGTAGACTGGAATTGCATTGAAAGCATAGGAAAAGAGGCAGAACGTCCACAATGATGCACTTGGCCAAAAAGGGCGTATGCGTTTTTTCCTGAATATATTCAGGAAAAAACGCATACGCCCTTTTTGGCCAACCAAGCAAGCTTGCAAAGGAAATCTACACTACAATGAAGTCTCACTTCCCCCCGGTCAAAAGGGCCATCTGAAAAAAGTGTAAAATCCAGAAAGACAGGACAGGCCATGGAGAACTGGGAGCCTTGTTATGCTGATGGGCGGGATGTAAATTGCCAACAGACACTCGGGAGAAGTGTATGGTGTTTCCTGAAACATCTAAAAAACAAAGCAACAGAGCCTAGGGCACTTCCACTTATGGTCCTATAGCTTAGGGAAATTAAAATCAAAAAGACACAGCCACCCCAAAGTTTGGGACGCCTCTGTTTACAAGAACCTCGTTTACCGTACAAGTTCAACATCGCAGAAAGTGAAAAATGGATAAAGAAGTTGTGGTATTTACTTACAAAGCAATATCACTCAGCAATGAAATCTATGTCATCAGGCCCTTAGCAGCACAATGAGTGGATTCAGGTATGATGATTCTAACTGAAATAAGTCACACAGAAAAAGAAACATCATAAGATATCAGTAATACACGGAATGTAAACTTGGCTACACAGGAACTGAATTACAGAACAGAACAGGGTCTCAAATTTAGAAAACCAACTTATGCTTGCTTAAGGGGAAAGGTGAGTTGGGGTGCTGCATAAAACCAGAGATTGAAATGAGCACAGATAAAGTTCCTTAAGCCAAATATGGAATAGACAAGAGCTACTCCTTGCTCAACGAAATGGACTCAACACCGCATATTAAATGCCTAAGAATGTACCTGACTAGTAAGTATCTTAAAACCTATGGATTGCTATGTCTCTGAAAGAGAATCAAGCATGTGTACAGGGGCATAAACGCAGCAGTGATAGGATTGGAGAGGTTCGGTGAGCAAATGAAGACCCTTTGAAGTCATATTGCATGGTACCCATTCCACGGGTTTCAACTACCCAGGTTTAAGGTATTCTTCCTTCAGCTAAAACATGCATGTGGAACCTAGAGTATGATCAACCATGTGATCGGGAGACGTGTTCAAATATGTCTCAGTTTTCGTACCCTGGTACGCGGGTGCAACATTCCAGACGCTTTACTAACACCCTCCCGACTTGGAGAGTCAGTCCCTTTAACCTCCTGTTTGGCCCAGTTTGCAATTTCTGCGGAAGATGAACAGGAATAGCGAGAACCAATGAGAGACTAGCTGGAGGTGTCTGGACGGGCAAATTTAACTCTCATTTCCCACCAGGAAGAGGAATTAACCAAAGGCTCAGCGTGCCGTGCCGGAACCAGATTAGGGCCTGAAGCCATCCTGCGGTGTTGCGGCCAGCTCAAAAGAAAGCGAGTTGAAGAAAGGAGCTCAGGGGCACTGTAATTCACAAACCTGCAGAGTTATAAATGACAGCTATCGTCCAAAAATATACTGAAGTAAGGCTGCCAAGAGGACTTGAAAGCGGGGCAGAATTGCAGGAAACCGATTTCAGGAGGTAGACTGGAATTGCATTGAAAGCATAGGAAAAGAGGCAGAACGTCCACAATGATGCACTTGGCCAAAAAGGGCGTATGCGTTTTTTCCTGAATATATTCAGGAAAAAACGCATACGCCCTTTTTGGCCAACCAAGCAAGCTTGCAAAGGAAATCTGCACTACAATGAAGTCTCACTTCCCCCCGGTCAAAAGGGCCATCTGAAAAAAGTGTAAAATCCAGAAAGACAGGACAGGCCATGGAGAACTGGGAGCCTTGTTATGCTGATGGGCGGGATGTAAATTGCCAACAGACACTCGGGAGAAGTGTATGGTGTTTCCTGAAACATCTAAAAAACAAAGCAACAGAGCCTAGGGCACTTCCACTTATGGTCCTATAGCTTAGGGAAATTAAAATCAAAAAGACACAGCCACCCCAAAGTTTGGGACGCCTCTGTTTACAAGAACCTCGTTTACCGTACAAGTTCAACATCGCAGAAAGTGAAAAATGGATAAAGAAGTTGTGGTATTTACTTACAAAGCAATATCACTCAGCAATGAAATCTATGTCATCAGGCCCTTAGCAGCACAATGAGTGGATTCAGGTATGATGATTCTAACTGAAATAAGTCACACAGAAAAAGAAACATCATAAGATATCAGTAATACACGGAATGTAAACTTGGCTACACAGGAACTGAATTACAGAACAGAACAGGGTCTCAAATTTAGAAAACCAACTTATGCTTGCTTAAGGGGAAAGGTGAGTTGGGGTGCTGCATAAAACCAGAGATTGAAATGAGCACAGATAAAGTTCCTTAAGCCAAATATGGAATAGACAAGAGCTACTCCTTGCTCAACGAAATGGACTCAACACCGCATATTAAATGCCTAAGAATGTACCTGACTAGTAAGTATCTTAAAACCTATGGATTGCTATGTCTCCGAAAGAGAATCAAGCATGTGTACAGGGGCATAAACGCAGCAGTGATAGGATTGGAGAGGTTCGGTGAGCAAATGAAGACCCTTTGAAGTCATATTGCATGGTACCCATTCCACGGGTTTCAACTACCCAGGTTTAAGGTATTCTTCCTTCAGCTAAAACATGCATGTGGAACCTAGAGTATGATCAACCATGTGATCGGGAGACGTGTTCAAATATGTCTCAGTTTTCGTACCCTGGTACTCGGGTGCAACATTCCAGACGCTTTACTAACACCCTCCCGACTTGGAGAGTCAGTCCCTTTAACCTCCTGTTTGGCCCAGTTTGCAATTTCTGCGGAAGATGAACAGGAATAGCGAGAACCAATGAGAGACTAGCTGGAGGTGTCTGGACGGGCAAATTTAACTCTCATTTCCCACCAGGAAGAGGAATTAACCAAAGGCTCAGCGTGCCGTGCCGGAACCAGATTAGGGCCTGAAGCCATCCTGCGGTGTTGCGGCCAGCTCAAAAGAAAGCGAGTTGAAGAAAGGAGCTCAGGGGCACTGTAATTCACAAACCTGCAGAGTTATAAATGACAGCTATCGTCCAAAAATATACTGAAGTAAGGCTGCCAAGAGGACTTGAAAGCGGGGCAGAATTGCAGGAAACCGATTTCAGGAGGCAGACTGGAATTGCATTGAAAGCATAGGAAAAGAGGCAGAACGTCCACAATGATGCACTTGGCCAAAAAGGGCGTATGCGTTTTTTCCTGAATATATTCAGGAAAAAACGCATACGCCCTTTTTGGCCAACCAAGCAAGCTTGCAAAGGAAATCTGCACTACAATGAAGTCTCACTTCCCCCCGGTCAAAAGGGCCATCTGAAAAAAGTGTAAAATCCAGAAAGGCAGGACAGGCCATGGAGAACTGGGAGCCTTGTTATGCTGATGGGCGGGATGTAAATTGCCAACAGACACTCGGGAGAAGTGTATGGTGTTTCCTGAAACATCTAAAAAACAAAGCAACAGAGCCTAGGGCACTTCCACTTATGGTCCTATAGCTTAGGGAAATTAAAATCAAAAAGACACAGCCACCCCAAAGTTTGGGACGCCTCTGTTTACAAGAACCTCGTTTACAGTACAAGTTCAACATTGCAGAAAGTGAAAAATGGATAAAGAAGTTGTGGTATTTACTTACAAAGCAATATCACTCAGCAATGAAATCTATGTCATCAGGCCCTTAGCAGCACAATGAGTGGATTCAGGTATGATGATTCTAACTGAAATAAGTCACACAGAAAAAGAAACATCATAAGATATCAGTAATACACGGAATGTAAACTTGGCTACACAGGAACTGAATTACAGAACAGAACAGGGTCTCAAATTTAGAAAACCAACTTATGCTTGCTTAAGGGGAAAGGTGAGTTGGGGTGCTGCATAAAACCAGAGATTGAAATGAGCACAGATAAAGTTCCTTAAGCCAAATATGGAATAGACAAGAGCTACTCCTTGCTCAACGAAATGGACTCAACACCGCATATTAAATGCCTAAGAATGTACCTGACTAGTAAGTATCTTAAAACCTATGGATTGCTATGTCTCCGAAAGAGAATCAAGCATGTGTACAGGGGCATAAACGCAGCAGTGATAGGATTGGAGAGGTTCGGTGAGCAAATGAAGACCCTTTGAAGTCATATTGCATGGTACCCATTCCACGGGTTTCAACTACCCAGGTTTAAGGTATTCTTCCTTCAGCTAAAACATGCATGTGGAACCTAGAGTATGATCAACCATGTGATCGGGAGACGTGTTCAAATATGTCTCAGTTTTCGTACCCTGGTACTCGGGTGCAACATTCCAGACGCTTTACTAACACCCTCCCGACTTGGAGAGTCAGTCCCTTTAACCTCCTGTTTGGCCCAGTTTGCAATTTCTGCGGAAGATGAACAGGAATAGCGAGAACCAATGAGAGACTAGCTGGAGGTGTCTGGACGGGCAAATTTAACTCTCATTTCCCACCAGGAAGAGGAATTAACCAAAGGCTCAGCGTGCCGTGCCGGAACCAGATTAGGGCCTGAAGCCATCCTGCGGTGTTGCGGCCAGCTCAAAAGAAAGCGAGTTGAAGAAAGGAGCTCAGGGGCACTGTAATTCACAAACCTGCAGAGTTATAAATGACAGCTATCGTCCAAAAATATACTGAAGTAAGGCTGCCAAGAGGACTTGAAAGCGGGGCAGAATTGCAGGAAACCGATTTCAGGAGGCAGACTGGAATTGCATTGAAAGCATAGGAAAAGAGGCAGAACGTCCACAATGATGCACTTGGCCAAAAAGGGCGTATGCGTTTTTTCCTGAATATATTCAGGAAAAAACGCATACGCCCTTTTTGGCCAACCAAGCAAGCTTGCAAAGGAAATCTGCACTACAATGAAGTCTCACTTCCCCCCGGTCAAAAGGGCCATCTGAAAAAAGTGTAAAATCCAGAAAGGCAGGACAGGCCATGGAGAACTGGGAGCCTTGTTATGCTGATGGGCGGGATGTAAATTGCCAACAGACACTCGGGAGAAGTGTATGGTGTTTCCTGAAACATCTAAAAAACAAAGCAACAGAGCCTAGGGCACTTCCACTTATGGTCCTATAGCTTAGGGAAATTAAAATCAAAAAGACACAGCCACCCCAAAGTTTGGGACGCCTCTGTTTACAAGAACCTCGTTTACAGTACAAGTTCAACATTGCAGAAAGTGAAAAATGGATAAAGAAGTTGTGGTATTTACTTACAAAGCAATATCACTCAGCAATGAAATCTATGTCATCAGGCCCTTAGCAGCACAATGAGTGGATTCAGGTATGATGATTCTAACTGAAATAAGTCACACAGAAAAAGAAACATCATAAGATATCAGTAATACACGGAATGTAAACTTGGCTACACAGGAACTGAATTACAGAACAGAACAGGGTCTCAAATTTAGAAAACCAACTTATGCTTGCTTAAGGGGAAAGGTGAGTTGGGGTGCTGCATAAAACCAGAGATTGAAATGAGCACAGATAAAGTTCCTTAAGCCAAATATGGAATAGACAAGAGCTACTCCTTGCTCAACGAAATGGACTCAACACCGCATATTAAATGCCTAAGAATGTACCTGACTAGTAAGTATCTTAAAACCTATGGATTGCTATGTCTCCGAAAGAGAATCAAGCATGTGTACAGGGGCATAAACGCAGCAGTGATAGGATTGGAGAGGTTCGGTGAGCAAATGAAGACCCTTTGAAGTCATATTGCATGGTACCCATTCCACGGGTTTCAACTACCCAGGTTTAAGGTATTCTTCCTTCAGCTAAAACATGCATGTGGAACCTAGAGTATGATCAACCATGTGATCGGGAGACGTGTTCAAATATGTCTCAGTTTTCGTACCCTGGTACTCAGGTGCAACATTCCAGACGCTTTACTAACACCCTCCCGACTTGGAGAGTCAGTCCCTTTAACCTCCTGTTTGGCCCAGTTTGCAATTTCTGCGGAAGATGAACAGGAATAGTGAGAACCAATGAGAGACTAGCTGGAGGTGTCTGGACGGGCAAATTTAACTCTCATTTCCCACCAGGAAGAGGAATTAACCAAAGGCTCAGCGTGCCGTGCCGGAACCAGATTAGGGCCTGAAGCCATCCTGCGGTGTTGCGGCCAGCTCAAAAGAAAGCGAGTTGAAGAAAGGAGCTCAGGGGCACTGTAATTCACAAACCTGCAGAGTTATAAATGACAGCTATCGTCCAAAAATATACTGAAGTAAGGCTGCCAAGAGGACTTGAAAGCGGGGCAGAATTGCAGGAAACCGATTTCAGGAGGCAGACTGGAATTGCATTGAAAGCATAGGAAAAGAGGCAGAACGTCCACAATGATGCACTTGGCCAAAAAGGGCGTATGCGTTTTTTCCTGAATATATTCAGGAAAAAACGCATACGCCCTTTTTGGCCAACCAAGCAAGCTTGCAAAGGAAATCTGCACTACAATGAAGTCTCACTTCCCCCCGGTCAAAAGGGCCATCTGAAAAAAGTGTAAAATCCAGAAAGGCAGGACAGGCCATGGAGAACTGGGAGCCTTGTTATGCTGATGGGCGGGATGTAAATTGCCAACAGACACTCGGGAGAAGTGTATGGTGTTTCCTGAAACATCTAAAAAACAAAGCAACAGAGCCTAGGGCACTTCCACTTATGGTCCTATAGCTTAGGGAAATTAAAATCAAAAAGACACAGCCACCCCAAACATTGGGACGCCTCTGTTTACAAGAACCTCGTTTACAGTACAAGTTCAACATCGCAGAAAGTGAAAAATGGATAAAGAAGTTGTGGTATTTACTTACAAAGCAATATCACTCAGCAATGAAATCTATGTCATCAGGCCCTTAGCAGCACAATGAGTGGATTCAGGTATGATGATTCTAACTGAAATAAGTCACACAGAAAAAGAACCATCATAAGATGTCAGTAATACACGGAATGTAAACTTGGCTACACAGGAACTGAATTACAGAACAGAACAGGGTCTCAAATTTAGAAAACCAACTTATGCTTGCTTAAGGGGAAAGGTGAGTTGGGGTGCTGCATAAAACCAGAGATTGAAATGAGCACAGATAAAGTTCCTTAAGCCAAATATGGAATAGACAAGAGCTACTCCTTGCTCAACGAAATGGACTCAACACCGCATATTAAATGCCTAAGAATGTACCTGACTAGTAAGTATCTTAAAACCTATGGATTGCTATGTCTCCGAAAGAGAATCAAGCATGTGTACAGGGGCATAAACGCAGCAGTGATAGGATTGGAGAGGTTCGGTGAGCAAATGAAGACCCTTTGAAGTCATATTGCATGGTACCCATTCCACGGGTTTCAACTACCCAGGTTTAAGGTATTCTTCCTTCAGCTAAAACATGCATGTGGAACCTAGAGTATGATCAACCATGTGATCGGGAGACGTGTTCAAATATGTCTCAGTTTTCGTACCCTGGTACTCGGGTGCAACATTCCAGACGCTTTACTAACACCCTCCCGCCTTGGAGAGTCAGTCCCTTTAACCTCCTGTTTGGCCCAGTTTGCAATTTCTGCGGAAGATGAACAGGAATAGCGAGAACCAATGAGAGACTAGCTGGAGGTGTCTGGACGGGCAAATTTAACTCTCATTTCCCACCAGGAAGAGGAATTAACCAAAGGCTCAGCGTGCCGTGCCGGAACCAGATTAGGGCCTGAAGCCATCCTGCGGTGTTGCGGCCAGCTCAAAAGAAAGCGAGTTGAAGAAAGGAGCTCAGGGGCACTGTAATTCACAAACCTGCAGAGTTATAAATGACAGCTATCGTCCAAAAATATACTGAAGTAAGGCTGCCAAGAGGACTTGAAAGCGGGGCAGAATTGCAGGAAACCGATTTCAGGAGGCAGACTGGAATTGCATTGAAAGCATAGGAAAAGAGGCAGAACGTCCACAATGATGCACTTGGCCAAAAAGGGCGTATGCGTTTTTTCCTGAATATATTCAGGAAAAAACGCATACGCCCTTTTTGGCCAACCAAGCAAGCTTGCAAAGGAAATCTGCACTACAATGAAGTCTCACTTCCCCCCGGTCAAAAGGGCCATCTGAAAAAAGTGTAAAATCCAGAAAGGCAGGACAGGCCATGGAGAACTGGGAGCCTTGTTATGCTGATGGGCGGGATGTAAATTGCCAACAGACACTCGGGAGAAGTGTATGGTGTTTCCTGAAACATCTAAAAAACAAAGCAACAGAGCCTAGGGCACTTCCACTTATGGTCCTATAGCTTAGGGAAATTAAAATCAAAAAGACACAGCCACCCCAAAGTTTGGGACGCCTCTGTTTACAAGAACCTCGTTTACAGTACAAGTTCAACATCGCAGAAAGTGAAAAATGGATAAAGAAGTTGTGGTATTTACTTACAAAGCAATATCACTCAGCAATGAAATCTATGTCATCAGGCCCTTAGCAGCACAATGAGTGGATTCAGGTATGATGATTCTAACTGAAATAAGTCACACAGAAAAAGAAACATCATAAGATATCAGTAATACACGGAATGTAAACTTGGCTACACAGGAACTGAATTACAGAACAGAACAGGGTCTCAAATTTAGAAAACCAACTTATGCTTGCTTAAGGGGAAAGGTGAGTTGGGGTGCTGCATAAAACCAGAGATTGAAATGAGCACAGATAAAGTTCCTTAAGCCAAATATGGAATAGACAAGAGCTACTCCTTGCTCAACGAAATGGACTCAACACCGCATATTAAATGCCTAAGAATGTACCTGACTAGTAAGTATCTTAAAACCTATGGATTGCTATGTCTCCGAAAGAGAATCAAGCATGTGTACAGGGGCATAAACGCAGCAGTGATAGGATTGGAGAGGTTCGGTGAGCAAATGAAGACCCTTTGAAGTCATATTGCATGGTACCCATTCCACGGGTTTCAACTACCCAGGTTTAAGGTATTCTTCCTTCAGCTAAAACATGCATGTGGAACCTAGAGTATGATCAACCATGTGATCGGGAGACGTGTTCAAATATGTCTCAGTTTTCGTACCCTGGTACTCAGGTGCAACATTCCAGACGCTTTACTAACACCCTCCCGACTTGGAGAGTCAGTCCCTTTAACCTCCTGTTTGGCCCAGTTTGCAATTTCTGCGGAAGATGAACAGGAATAGTGAGAACCAATGAGAGACTAGCTGGAGGTGTCTGGACGGGCAAATTTAACTCTCATTTCCCACCAGGAAGAGGAATTAACCAAAGTCTCAGCGTGCCGTGCCGGAACCAGATTAGGGCCTGAAGCCATCCTGCGGTGTTGCGGCCAGCTCAAAAGAAAGCGAGTTGAAGAAAGGAGCTCAGGGGCACTGTAATTCACAAACCTGCAGAGTTATAAATGACAGCTATCGTCCAAAAATATACTGAAGTAAGGCTGCCAAGAGGACTTGAAAGCGGGGCAGAATTGCAGGAAACCGATTTCAGGAGGCAGACTGGAATTGCATTGAAAGCATAGGAAAAGAGGCAGAACGTCCACAATGATGCACTTGGCCAAAAAGGGCGTATGCGTTTTTTCCTGAATATATTCAGGAAAAAACTCATACGCCCTTTTTGGCCAACCAAGCAAGCTTGCAAAGGAAATCTGCACTACAATGAAGTCTCACTTCCCCCCGGTCAAAAGGGCCATCTGAAAAAAGTGTAAAATCCAGAAAGGCAGGACAGGCCATGGAGAACTGGGAGCCTTGTTATGCTGATGGGCGGGATGTAAATTGCCAACAGACACTCGGGAGAAGTGTATGGTGTTTCCTGAAACATCTAAAAAACAAAGCAACAGAGCCTAGGGCACTTCCACTTATGGTCCTATAGCTTAGGGAAATTAAAATCAAAAAGACACAGCCACCCCAAACATTGGGACGCCTCTGTTTACAAGAACCTCGTTTACAGTACAAGTTCAACATCGCAGAAAGTGAAAAATGGATAAAGAAGTTGTGGTATTTACTTACAAAGCAATATCACTCAGCAATGAAATCTATGTCATCAGGCCCTTAGCAGCACAATGAGTGGATTCAGGTATGATGATTCTAACTGAAATAAGTCACACAGAAAAAGAACCATCATAAGATGTCAGTAATACACGGAATGTAAACTTGGCTACACAGGAACTGAATTACAGAACAGAACAGGGTCTCAAATTTAGAAAACCAACTTATGCTTGCTTAAGGGGAAAGGTGAGTTGGGGTGCTGCATAAAACCAGAGATTGAAATGAGCACAGATAAAGTTCCTTAAGCCAAATATGGAATAGACAAGAGCTACTCCTTGCTCAACGAAATGGACTCAACACCGCATATTAAATGCCTAAGAATGTACCTGACTAGTAAGTATCTTAAAACCTATGGATTGCTATGTCTCCGAAAGAGAATCAAGCATGTGTACAGGGGCATAAACGCAGCAGTGATAGGATTGGAGAGGTTCGGTGAGCAAATGAAGACCCTTTGAAGTCATATTGCATGGTACCCATTCCACGGGTTTCAACTACCCAGGTTTAAGGTATTCTTCCTTCAGCTAAAACATGCATGTGGAACCTAGAGTATGATCAACCATGTGATCGGGAGACGTGTTCAAATATGTCTCAGTTTTCGTACCCTGGTACTCGGGTGCAACATTCCAGACGCTTTACTAACACCCTCCCGCCTTGGAGAGTCAGTCCCTTTAACCTCCTGTTTGGCCCAGTTTGCAATTTCTGCGGAAGATGAACAGGAATAGCGAGAACCAATGAGAGACTAGCTGGAGGTGTCTGGACGGGCAAATTTAACTCTCATTTCCCACCAGGAAGAGGAATTAACCAAAGGCTCAGCGTGCCGTGCCGGAACCAGATTAGGGCCTGAAGCCATCCTGCGGTGTTGCGGCCAGCTCAAAAGAAAGCGAGTTGAAGAAAGGAGCTCAGGGGCACTGTAATTCACAAACCTGCAGAGTTATAAATGACAGCTATCGTCCAAAAATATACTGAAGTAAGGCTGCCAAGAGGACTTGAAAGCGGGGCAGAATTGCAGGAAACCGATTTCAGGAGGCAGACTGGAATTGCATTGAAAGCATAGGAAAAGAGGCAGAACGTCCACAATGATGCACTTGGCCAAAAAGGGCGTATGCGTTTTTTCCTGAATATATTCAGGAAAAAACGCATACGCCCTTTTTGGCCAACCAAGCAAGCTTGCAAAGGAAATCTGCACTACAATGAAGTCTCACTTCCCCCCGGTCAAAAGGGCCATCTGAAAAAAGTGTAAAATCCAGAAAGGCAGGACAGGCCATGGAGAACTGGGAGCCTTGTTATGCTGATGGGCGGGATGTAAATTGCCAACAGACACTCGGGAGAAGTGTATGGTGTTTCCTGAAACATCTAAAAAACAAAGCAACAGAGCCTAGGGCACTTCCACTTATGGTCCTATAGCTTAGGGAAATTAAAATCAAAAAGACACAGCCACCCCAAAGTTTGGGACGCCTCTGTTTACAAGAACCTCGTTTACCGTACAAGTTCAACATCGCAGAAAGTGAAAAATGGATAAAGAAGTTGTGGTATTTACTTACAAAGCAATATCACTCAGCAATGAAATCTATGTCATCAGGCCCTTAGCAGCACAATGAGTGGATTCAGGTATGATGATTCTAACTGAAATAAGTCACACAGAAAAAGAAACATCATAAGATATCAGTAATACACGGAATGTAAACTTGGCTACACAGGAACTGAATTACAGAACAGAACAGGGTCTCAAATTTAGAAAACCAACTTATGCTTGCTTAAGGGGAAAGGTGAGTTGGGGTGCTGCATAAAACCAGAGATTGAAATGAGCACAGATAAAGTTCCTTAAGCCAAATATGGAATAGACAAGAGCTACTCCTTGCTCAACGAAATGGACTCAACACCGCATATTAAATGCCTAAGAATGTACCTGACTAGTAAGTATCTTAAAACCTATGGATTACTATGTCTCCGAAAGAGAATCAAGCAAGTGTACAGGGGCATAAACGCAGCAGTGATAGGATTGGAGAGGTTCGGTGAGCAAATGAAGACCCTTTGAAGTCATATTGCATGGTACCCATTCCACGGGTTTCAACTACCCAGGTTTAAGGTATTCTTCCTTCAGCTAAAACATGCATGTGGAACCTAGAGTATGATCAACCATGTGATCGGGAGACGTGTTCAAATATGTCTCAGTTTTCGTACCCTGGTACTCGGGTGCAACATTCCAGACGCTTTACTAACACCCTCCCGACTTGGAGAGTCAGTCCCTTTAACCTCCTGTTTGGCCCAGTTTGCAATTTCTGCGGAAGATGAACAGGAATAGCGAGAACCAATGAGAGACTAGCTGGAGGTGTCTGGACGGGCAAATTTAACTCTCATTTCCCACCAGGAAGAGGAATTAACCAAAGGCTCAGCGTGCCGTGCCGGAACGAGATTAGGGCCTGAAGCCATCCTGCGGTGTTGCGGCCAGCTCAAAAGAAAGCGAGTTGAAGAAAGGAGCTCAGGGGCACTGTAATTCACAAACCTGCAGAGTTATAAATGACAGCTATCGTCCAAAAATATACTGAAGTAAGGCTGCCAAGAGGACTTGAAAGCGGGGCAGAATTGCAGGAAACCGATTTCAGGAGGCAGACTGGAATTGCATTGAAAGCATAGGAAAAGAGGCAGAACGTCCACAATGATGCACTTGGCCAAAAAGGGCGTATGCGTTTTTTCCTGAATATATTCAGGAAAAAACGCATACGCCCTTTTTGGCCAACCAAGCAAGCTTGCAAAGGAAATCTACACTACAATGAAGTCTCACTTCCCCCCGGTCAAAAGGGCCATCTGAAAAAAGTGTAAAATCCAGAAAGGCAGGACAGGCCATGGAGAACTGGGAGCCTTGTTATGCTGATGGGCGGGATGTAAATTGCCAACAGACACTCGGGAGAAGTGTATGGTGTTTCCTGAAACATCTAAAAAACAAAGCAACAGAGCCTAGGGCACTTCCACTTATGGTCCTATAGCTTAGGGAAATTAAAATCAAAAAGACACAGCCACCCCAAAGTTTGGGACGCCTCTGTTTACAAGAACCTCGTTTACCGTACAAGTTCAACATCGCAGAAAGTGAAAAATGGATAAAGAAGTTGTGGTATTTACTTACAAAGCAATATCACTCAGCAATGAAATCTATGTCATCAGGCCCTTAGCAGCACAATGAGTGGATTCAGGTATGATGATTCTAACTGAAATAAGTCACACAGAAAAAGAAACATCATAAGATATCAGTAATACACGGAATGTAAACTTGGCTACACAGGAACTGAATTACAGAACAGAACAGGGTCTCAAATTTAGAAAACCAACTTATGCTTGCTTAAGGGGAAAGGTGAGTTGGGGTGCTGCATAAAACCAGAGATTGAAATGAGCACAGATAAAGTTCCTTAAGCCAAATATGGAATAGACAAGAGCTACTCCTTGCTCAACGAAATGGACTCAACACCGCATATTAAATGCCTAAGAATGTACCTGACTAGTAAGTATCTTAAAACCTATGGATTGCTATGTCTCCGAAAGAGAATCAAGCATGTGTACAGGGGCATAAACGCAGCAGTGATAGGATTGGAGAGGTTCGGTGAGCAAATGAAGACCCTTTGAAGTCATATTGCATGGTACCCATTCCACGGGTTTCAACTACCCAGGTTTAAGGTATTCTTCCTTCAGCTAAAACATGCATGTGGAACCTAGAGTATGATCAACCATGTGATCGGGAGACGTGTTCAAATATGTCTCAGTTTTCGTACCCTGGTACTCGGGTGCAACATTCCAGACGCTTTACTAACACCCTCCCGACTTGGAGAGTCAGTCCCTTTAACCTCCTGTTTGGCCCAGTTTGCAATTTCTGCGGAAGATGAACAGGAATAGCGAGAACCAATGAGAGACTAGCTGGAGGTGTCTGGACGGGCAAATTTAACTCTCATTTCCCACCAGGAAGAGGAATTAACCAAAGGCTCAGCGTGCCGTGCCGGAACCAGATTAGGGCCTGAAGCCATCCTGCGGTGTTGCGGCCAGCTCAAAAGAAAGCGAGTTGAAGAAAGGAGCTCAGGGGCACTGTAATTCACAAACCTGCAGAGTTATAAATGACAGCTATCGTCCAAAAATATACTGAAGTAAGGCTGCCAAGAGGACTTGAAAGCGGGGCAGAATTGCAGGAAACCGATTTCAGGAGGTAGACTGGAATTGCATTGAAAGCATAGGAAAAGAGGCAGAACGTCCACAATGATGCACTTGGCCAAAAAGGGCGTATGCGTTTTTTCCTGAATATATTCAGGAAAAAACGCATACGCCCTTTTTGGCCAACCAAGCAAGCTTGCAAAGGAAATCTACACTACAATGAAGTCTCACTTCCCCCCGGTCAAAAGGGCCATCTGAAAAAAGTGTAAAATCCAGAAAGACAGGACAGGCCATGGAGAACTGGGAGCCTTGTTATGCTGATGGGCGGGATGTAAATTGCCAACAGACACTCGGGAGAAGTGTATGGTGTTTCCTGAAACATCTAAAAAACAAAGCAACAGAGCCTAGGGCACTTCCACTTATGGTCCTATAGCTTAGGGAAATTAAAATCAAAAAGACACAGCCACCCCAAAGTTTGGGACGCCTCTGTTTACAAGAACCTCGTTTACCGTACAAGTTCAACATCGCAGAAAGTGAAAAATGGATAAAGAAGTTGTGGTATTTACTTACAAAGCAATATCACTCAGCAATGAAATCTATGTCATCAGGCCCTTAGCAGCACAATGAGTGGATTCAGGTATGATGATTCTAACTGAAATAAGTCACACAGAAAAAGAAACATCATAAGATATCAGTAATACACGGAATGTAAACTTGGCTACACAGGAACTGAATTACAGAACAGAACAGGGTCTCAAATTTAGAAAACCAACTTATGCTTGCTTAAGGGGAAAGGTGAGTTGGGGTGCTGCATAAAACCAGAGATTGAAATGAGCACAGATAAAGTTCCTTAAGCCAAATATGGAATAGACAAGAGCTACTCCTTGCTCAACGAAATGGACTCAACACCGCATATTAAATGCCTAAGAATGTACCTGACTAGTAAGTATCTTAAAACCTATGGATTGCTATGTCTCTGAAAGAGAATCAAGCATGTGTACAGGGGCATAAACGCAGCAGTGATAGGATTGGAGAGGTTCGGTGAGCAAATGAAGACCCTTTGAAGTCATATTGCATGGTACCCATTCCACGGGTTTCAACTACCCAGGTTTAAGGTATTCTTCCTTCAGCTAAAACATGCATGTGGAACCTAGAGTATGATCAACCATGTGATCGGGAGACGTGTTCAAATATGTCTCAGTTTTCGTACCCTGGTACGCGGGTGCAACATTCCAGACGCTTTACTAACACCCTCCCGACTTGGAGAGTCAGTCCCTTTAACCTCCTGTTTGGCCCAGTTTGCAATTTCTGCGGAAGATGAACAGGAATAGCGAGAACCAATGAGAGACTAGCTGGAGGTGTCTGGACGGGCAAATTTAACTCTCATTTCCCACCAGGAAGAGGAATTAACCAAAGGCTCAGCGTGCCGTGCCGGAACCAGATTAGGGCCTGAAGCCATCCTGCGGTGTTGCGGCCAGCTCAAAAGAAAGCGAGTTGAAGAAAGGAGCTCAGGGGCACTGTAATTCACAAACCTGCAGAGTTATAAATGACAGCTATCGTCCAAAAATATACTGAAGTAAGGCTGCCAAGAGGACTTGAAAGCGGGGCAGAATTGCAGGAAACCGATTTCAGGAGGTAGACTGGAATTGCATTGAAAGCATAGGAAAAGAGGCAGAACGTCCACAATGATGCACTTGGCCAAAAAGGGCGTATGCGTTTTTTCCTGAATATATTCAGGAAAAAACGCATACGCCCTTTTTGGCCAACCAAGCAAGCTTGCAAAGGAAATCTGCACTACAATGAAGTCTCACTTCCCCCCGGTCAAAAGGGCCATCTGAAAAAAGTGTAAAATCCAGAAAGACAGGACAGGCCATGGAGAACTGGGAGCCTTGTTATGCTGATGGGCGGGATGTAAATTGCCAACAGACACTCGGGAGAAGTGTATGGTGTTTCCTGAAACATCTAAAAAACAAAGCAACAGAGCCTAGGGCACTTCCACTTATGGTCCTATAGCTTAGGGAAATTAAAATCAAAAAGACACAGCCACCCCAAAGTTTGGGACGCCTCTGTTTACAAGAACCTCGTTTACCGTACAAGTTCAACATCGCAGAAAGTGAAAAATGGATAAAGAAGTTGTGGTATTTACTTACAAAGCAATATCACTCAGCAATGAAATCTATGTCATCAGGCCCTTAGCAGCACAATGAGTGGATTCAGGTATGATGATTCTAACTGAAATAAGTCACACAGAAAAAGAAACATCATAAGATATCAGTAATACACGGAATGTAAACTTGGCTACACAGGAACTGAATTACAGAACAGAACAGGGTCTCAAATTTAGAAAACCAACTTATGCTTGCTTAAGGGGAAAGGTGAGTTGGGGTGCTGCATAAAACCAGAGATTGAAATGAGCACAGATAAAGTTCCTTAAGCCAAATATGGAATAGACAAGAGCTACTCCTTGCTCAACGAAATGGACTCAACACCGCATATTAAATGCCTAAGAATGTACCTGACTAGTAAGTATCTTAAAACCTATGGATTGCTATGTCTCCGAAAGAGAATCAAGCATGTGTACAGGGGCATAAACGCAGCAGTGATAGGATTGGAGAGGTTCGGTGAGCAAATGAAGACCCTTTGAAGTCATATTGCATGGTACCCATTCCACGGGTTTCAACTACCCAGGTTTAAGGTATTCTTCCTTCAGCTAAAACATGCATGTGGAACCTAGAGTATGATCAACCATGTGATCGGGAGACGTGTTCAAATATGTCTCAGTTTTCGTACCCTGGTACTCGGGTGCAACATTCCAGACGCTTTACTAACACCCTCCCGACTTGGAGAGTCAGTCCCTTTAACCTCCTGTTTGGCCCAGTTTGCAATTTCTGCGGAAGATGAACAGGAATAGCGAGAACCAATGAGAGACTAGCTGGAGGTGTCTGGACGGGCAAATTTAACTCTCATTTCCCACCAGGAAGAGGAATTAACCAAAGGCTCAGCGTGCCGTGCCGGAACCAGATTAGGGCCTGAAGCCATCCTGCGGTGTTGCGGCCAGCTCAAAAGAAAGCGAGTTGAAGAAAGGAGCTCAGGGGCACTGTAATTCACAAACCTGCAGAGTTATAAATGACAGCTATCGTCCAAAAATATACTGAAGTAAGGCTGCCAAGAGGACTTGAAAGCGGGGCAGAATTGCAGGAAACCGATTTCAGGAGGCAGACTGGAATTGCATTGAAAGCATAGGAAAAGAGGCAGAACGTCCACAATGATGCACTTGGCCAAAAAGGGCGTATGCGTTTTTTCCTGAATATATTCAGGAAAAAACGCATACGCCCTTTTTGGCCAACCAAGCAAGCTTGCAAAGGAAATCTGCACTACAATGAAGTCTCACTTCCCCCCGGTCAAAAGGGCCATCTGAAAAAAGTGTAAAATCCAGAAAGGCAGGACAGGCCATGGAGAACTGGGAGCCTTGTTATGCTGATGGGCGGGATGTAAATTGCCAACAGACACTCGGGAGAAGTGTATGGTGTTTCCTGAAACATCTAAAAAACAAAGCAACAGAGCCTAGGGCACTTCCACTTATGGTCCTATAGCTTAGGGAAATTAAAATCAAAAAGACACAGCCACCCCAAAGTTTGGGACGCCTCTGTTTACAAGAACCTCGTTTACAGTACAAGTTCAACATTGCAGAAAGTGAAAAATGGATAAAGAAGTTGTGGTATTTACTTACAAAGCAATATCACTCAGCAATGAAATCTATGTCATCAGGCCCTTAGCAGCACAATGAGTGGATTCAGGTATGATGATTCTAACTGAAATAAGTCACACAGAAAAAGAAACATCATAAGATATCAGTAATACACGGAATGTAAACTTGGCTACACAGGAACTGAATTACAGAACAGAACAGGGTCTCAAATTTAGAAAACCAACTTATGCTTGCTTAAGGGGAAAGGTGAGTTGGGGTGCTGCATAAAACCAGAGATTGAAATGAGCACAGATAAAGTTCCTTAAGCCAAATATGGAATAGACAAGAGCTACTCCTTGCTCAACGAAATGGACTCAACACCGCATATTAAATGCCTAAGAATGTACCTGACTAGTAAGTATCTTAAAACCTATGGATTGCTATGTCTCCGAAAGAGAATCAAGCATGTGTACAGGGGCATAAACGCAGCAGTGATAGGATTGGAGAGGTTCGGTGAGCAAATGAAGACCCTTTGAAGTCATATTGCATGGTACCCATTCCACGGGTTTCAACTACCCAGGTTTAAGGTATTCTTCCTTCAGCTAAAACATGCATGTGGAACCTAGAGTATGATCAACCATGTGATCGGGAGACGTGTTCAAATATGTCTCAGTTTTCGTACCCTGGTACTCGGGTGCAACATTCCAGACGCTTTACTAACACCCTCCCGACTTGGAGAGTCAGTCCCTTTAACCTCCTGTTTGGCCCAGTTTGCAATTTCTGCGGAAGATGAACAGGAATAGCGAGAACCAATGAGAGACTAGCTGGAGGTGTCTGGACGGGCAAATTTAACTCTCATTTCCCACCAGGAAGAGGAATTAACCAAAGGCTCAGCGTGCCGTGCCGGAACCAGATTAGGGCCTGAAGCCATCCTGCGGTGTTGCGGCCAGCTCAAAAGAAAGCGAGTTGAAGAAAGGAGCTCAGGGGCACTGTAATTCACAAACCTGCAGAGTTATAAATGACAGCTATCGTCCAAAAATATACTGAAGTAAGGCTGCCAAGAGGACTTGAAAGCGGGGCAGAATTGCAGGAAACCGATTTCAGGAGGCAGACTGGAATTGCATTGAAAGCATAGGAAAAGAGGCAGAACGTCCACAATGATGCACTTGGCCAAAAAGGGCGTATGCGTTTTTTCCTGAATATATTCAGGAAAAAACGCATACGCCCTTTTTGGCCAACCAAGCAAGCTTGCAAAGGAAATCTGCACTACAATGAAGTCTCACTTCCCCCCGGTCAAAAGGGCCATCTGAAAAAAGTGTAAAATCCAGAAAGGCAGGACAGGCCATGGAGAACTGGGAGCCTTGTTATGCTGATGGGCGGGATGTAAATTGCCAACAGACACTCGGGAGAAGTGTATGGTGTTTCCTGAAACATCTAAAAAACAAAGCAACAGAGCCTAGGGCACTTCCACTTATGGTCCTATAGCTTAGGGAAATTAAAATCAAAAAGACACAGCCACCCCAAAGTTTGGGACGCCTCTGTTTACAAGAACCTCGTTTACAGTACAAGTTCAACATTGCAGAAAGTGAAAAATGGATAAAGAAGTTGTGGTATTTACTTACAAAGCAATATCACTCAGCAATGAAATCTATGTCATCAGGCCCTTAGCAGCACAATGAGTGGATTCAGGTATGATGATTCTAACTGAAATAAGTCACACAGAAAAAGAAACATCATAAGATATCAGTAATACACGGAATGTAAACTTGGCTACACAGGAACTGAATTACAGAACAGAACAGGGTCTCAAATTTAGAAAACCAACTTATGCTTGCTTAAGGGGAAAGGTGAGTTGGGGTGCTGCATAAAACCAGAGATTGAAATGAGCACAGATAAAGTTCCTTAAGCCAAATATGGAATAGACAAGAGCTACTCCTTGCTCAACGAAATGGACTCAACACCGCATATTAAATGCCTAAGAATGTACCTGACTAGTAAGTATCTTAAAACCTATGGATTGCTATGTCTCCGAAAGAGAATCAAGCATGTGTACAGGGGCATAAACGCAGCAGTGATAGGATTGGAGAGGTTCGGTGAGCAAATGAAGACCCTTTGAAGTCATATTGCATGGTACCCATTCCACGGGTTTCAACTACCCAGGTTTAAGGTATTCTTCCTTCAGCTAAAACATGCATGTGGAACCTAGAGTATGATCAACCATGTGATCGGGAGACGTGTTCAAATATGTCTCAGTTTTCGTACCCTGGTACTCAGGTGCAACATTCCAGACGCTTTACTAACACCCTCCCGACTTGGAGAGTCAGTCCCTTTAACCTCCTGTTTGGCCCAGTTTGCAATTTCTGCGGAAGATGAACAGGAATAGTGAGAACCAATGAGAGACTAGCTGGAGGTGTCTGGACGGGCAAATTTAACTCTCATTTCCCACCAGGAAGAGGAATTAACCAAAGGCTCAGCGTGCCGTGCCGGAACCAGATTAGGGCCTGAAGCCATCCTGCGGTGTTGCGGCCAGCTCAAAAGAAAGCGAGTTGAAGAAAGGAGCTCAGGGGCACTGTAATTCACAAACCTGCAGAGTTATAAATGACAGCTATCGTCCAAAAATATACTGAAGTAAGGCTGCCAAGAGGACTTGAAAGCGGGGCAGAATTGCAGGAAACCGATTTCAGGAGGCAGACTGGAATTGCATTGAAAGCATAGGAAAAGAGGCAGAACGTCCACAATGATGCACTTGGCCAAAAAGGGCGTATGCGTTTTTTCCTGAATATATTCAGGAAAAAACGCATACGCCCTTTTTGGCCAACCAAGCAAGCTTGCAAAGGAAATCTGCACTACAATGAAGTCTCACTTCCCCCCGGTCAAAAGGGCCATCTGAAAAAAGTGTAAAATCCAGAAAGGCAGGACAGGCCATGGAGAACTGGGAGCCTTGTTATGCTGATGGGCGGGATGTAAATTGCCAACAGACACTCGGGAGAAGTGTATGGTGTTTCCTGAAACATCTAAAAAACAAAGCAACAGAGCCTAGGGCAATTCCACTTATGGTCCTATAGCTTAGGGAAATTAAAATCAAAAAGACACAGCCACCCCAAACATTGGGACGCCTCTGTTTACAAGAACCTCGTTTACAGTACAAGTTCAACATCGCAGAAAGTGAAAAATGGATAAAGAAGTTGTGGTATTTACTTACAAAGCAATATCACTCAGCAATGAAATCTATGTCATCAGGCCCTTAGCAGCACAATGAGTGGATTCAGGTATGATGATTCTAACTGAAATAAGTCACACAGAAAAAGAACCATCATAAGATGTCAGTAATACACGGAATGTAAACTTGGCTACACAGGAACTGAATTACAGAACAGAACAGGGTCTCAAATTTAGAAAACCAACTTATGCTTGCTTAAGGGGAAAGGTGAGTTGGGGTGCTGCATAAAACCAGAGATTGAAATGAGCACAGATAAAGTTCCTTAAGCCAAATATGGAATAGACAAGAGCTACTCCTTGCTCAACGAAATGGACTCAACACCGCATATTAAATGCCTAAGAATGTACCTGACTAGTAAGTATCTTAAAACCTATGGATTGCTATGTCTCCGAAAGAGAATCAAGCATGTGTACAGGGGCATAAACGCAGCAGTGATAGGATTGGAGAGGTTCGGTGAGCAAATGAAGACCCTTTGAAGTCATATTGCATGGTACCCATTCCACGGGTTTCAACTACCCAGGTTTAAGGTATTCTTCCTTCAGCTAAAACATGCATGTGGAACCTAGAGTATGATCAACCATGTGATCGGGAGACGTGTTCAAATATGTCTCAGTTTTCGTACCCTGGTACTCGGGTGCAACATTCCAGACGCTTTACTAACACCCTCCCGCCTTGGAGAGTCAGTCCCTTTAACCTCCTGTTTGGCCCAGTTTGCAATTTCTGCGGAAGATGAACAGGAATAGCGAGAACCAATGAGAGACTAGCTGGAGGTGTCTGGACGGGCAAATTTAACTCTCATTTCCCACCAGGAAGAGGAATTAACCAAAGGCTCAGCGTGCCGTGCCGGAACCAGATTAGGGCCTGAAGCCATCCTGCGGTGTTGCGGCCAGCTCAAAAGAAAGCGAGTTGAAGAAAGGAGCTCAGGGGCACTGTAATTCACAAACCTGCAGAGTTATAAATGACAGCTATCGTCCAAAAATATACTGAAGTAAGGCTGCCAAGAGGACTTGAAAGCGGGGCAGAATTGCAGGAAACCGATTTCAGGAGGCAGACTGGAATTGCATTGAAAGCATAGGAAAAGAGGCAGAACGTCCACAATGATGCACTTGGCCAAAAAGGGCGTATGCGTTTTTTCCTGAATATATTCAGGAAAAAACGCATACGCCCTTTTTGGCCAACCAAGCAAGCTTGCAAAGGAAATCTGCACTACAATGAAGTCTCACTTCCCCCCGGTCAAAAGGGCCATCTGAAAAAAGTGTAAAATCCAGAAAGGCAGGACAGGCCATGGAGAACTGGGAGCCTTGTTATGCTGATGGGCGGGATGTAAATTGCCAACAGACACTCGGGAGAAGTGTATGGTGTTTCCTGAAACATCTAAAAAACAAAGCAACAGAGCCTAGGGCACTTCCACTTATGGTCCTATAGCTTAGGGAAATTAAAATCAAAAAGACACAGCCACCCCAAAGTTTGGGACGCCTCTGTTTACAAGAACCTCGTTTACAGTACAAGTTCAACATCGCAGAAAGTGAAAAATGGATAAAGAAGTTGTGGTATTTACTTACAAAGCAATATCACTCAGCAATGAAATCTATGTCATCAGGCCCTTAGCAGCACAATGAGTGGATTCAGGTATGATGATTCTAACTGAAATAAGTCACACAGAAAAAGAAACATCATAAGATATCAGTAATACACGGAATGTAAACTTGGCTACACAGGAACTGAATTACAGAACAGAACAGGGTCTCAAATTTAGAAAACCAACTTATGCTTGCTTAAGGGGAAAGGTGAGTTGGGGTGCTGCATAAAACCAGAGATTGAAATGAGCACAGATAAAGTTCCTTAAGCCAAATATGGAATAGACAAGAGCTACTCCTTGCTCAACGAAATGGACTCAACACCGCATATTAAATGCCTAAGAATGTACCTGACTAGTAAGTATCTTAAAACCTATGGATTGCTATGTCTCCGAAAGAGAATCAAGCATGTGTACAGGGGCATAAACGCAGCAGTGATAGGATTGGAGAGGTTCGGTGAGCAAATGAAGACCCTTTGAAGTCATATTGCATGGTACCCATTCCACGGGTTTCAACTACCCAGGTTTAAGGTATTCTTCCTTCAGCTAAAACATGCATGTGGAACCTAGAGTATGATCAACCATGTGATCGGGAGACGTGTTCAAATATGTCTCAGTTTTCGTACCCTGGTACTCAGGTGCAACATTCCAGACGCTTTACTAACACCCTCCCGACTTGGAGAGTCAGTCCCTTTAACCTCCTGTTTGGCCCAGTTTGCAATTTCTGCGGAAGATGAACAGGAATAGTGAGAACCAATGAGAGACTAGCTGGAGGTGTCTGGACGGGCAAATTTAACTCTCATTTCCCACCAGGAAGAGGAATTAACCAAAGTCTCAGCGTGCCGTGCCGGAACCAGATTAGGGCCTGAAGCCATCCTGCGGTGTTGCGGCCAGCTCAAAAGAAAGCGAGTTGAAGAAAGGAGCTCAGGGGCACTGTAATTCACAAACCTGCAGAGTTATAAATGACAGCTATCGTCCAAAAATATACTGAAGTAAGGCTGCCAAGAGGACTTGAAAGCGGGGCAGAATTGCAGGAAACCGATTTCAGGAGGCAGACTGGAATTGCATTGAAAGCATAGGAAAAGAGGCAGAACGTCCACAATGATGCACTTGGCCAAAAAGGGCGTATGCGTTTTTTCCTGAATATATTCAGGAAAAAACGCATACGCCCTTTTTGGCCAACCAAGCAAGCTTGCAAAGGAAATCTGCACTACAATGAAGTCTCACTTCCCCCCGGTCAAAAGGGCCATCTGAAAAAAGTGTAAAATCCAGAAAGGCAGGACAGGCCATGGAGAACTGGGAGCCTTGTTATGCTGATGGGCGGGATGTAAATTGCCAACAGACACTCGGGAGAAGTGTATGGTGTTTCCTGAAACATCTAAAAAACAAAGCAACAGAGCCTAGGGCACTTCCACTTATGGTCCTATAGCTTAGGGAAATTAAAATCAAAAAGACACAGCCACCCCAAACATTGGGACGCCTCTGTTTACAAGAACCTCGTTTACAGTACAAGTTCAACATCGCAGAAAGTGAAAAATGGATAAAGAAGTTGTGGTATTTACTTACAAAGCAATATCACTCAGCAATGAAATCTATGTCATCAGGCCCTTAGCAGCACAATGAGTGGATTCAGGTATGATGATTCTAACTGAAATAAGTCACACAGAAAAAGAACCATCATAAGATGTCAGTAATACACGGAATGTAAACTTGGCTACACAGGAACTGAATTACAGAACAGAACAGGGTCTCAAATTTAGAAAACCAACTTATGCTTGCTTAAGGGGAAAGGTGAGTTGGGGTGCTGCATAAAACCAGAGATTGAAATGAGCACAGATAAAGTTCCTTAAGCCAAATATGGAATAGACAAGAGCTACTCCTTGCTCAACGAAATGGACTCAACACCGCATATTAAATGCCTAAGAATGTACCTGACTAGTAAGTATCTTAAAACCTATGGATTGCTATGTCTCCGAAAGAGAATCAAGCATGTGTACAGGGGCATAAACGCAGCAGTGATAGGATTGGAGAGGTTCGGTGAGCAAATGAAGACCCTTTGAAGTCATATTGCATGGTACCCATTCCACGGGTTTCAACTACCCAGGTTTAAGGTATTCTTCCTTCAGCTAAAACATGCATGTGGAACCTAGAGTATGATCAACCATGTGATCGGGAGACGTGTTCAAATATGTCTCAGTTTTCGTACCCTGGTACTCGGGTGCAACATTCCAGACGCTTTACTAACACCCTCCCGCCTTGGAGAGTCAGTCCCTTTAACCTCCTGTTTGGCCCAGTTTGCAATTTCTGCGGAAGATGAACAGGAATAGCGAGAACCAATGAGAGACTAGCTGGAGGTGTCTGGACGGGCAAATTTAACTCTCATTTCCCACCAGGAAGAGGAATTAACCAAAGGCTCAGCGTGCCGTGCCGGAACCAGATTAGGGCCTGAAGCCATCCTGCGGTGTTGCGGCCAGCTCAAAAGAAAGCGAGTTGAAGAAAGGAGCTCAGGGGCACTGTAATTCACAAACCTGCAGAGTTATAAATGACAGCTATCGTCCAAAAATATACTGAAGTAAGGCTGCCAAGAGGACTTGAAAGCGGGGCAGAATTGCAGGAAACCGATTTCAGGAGGCAGACTGGAATTGCATTGAAAGCATAGGAAAAGAGGCAGAACGTCCACAATGATGCACTTGGCCAAAAAGGGCGTATGCGTTTTTTCCTGAATATATTCAGGAAAAAACGCATACGCCCTTTTTGGCCAACCAAGCAAGCTTGCAAAGGAAATCTGCACTACAATGAAGTCTCACTTCCCCCCGGTCAAAAGGGCCATCTGAAAAAAGTGTAAAATCCAGAAAGGCAGGACAGGCCATGGAGAACTGGGAGCCTTGTTATGCTGATGGGCGGGATGTAAATTGCCAACAGACACTCGGGAGAAGTGTATGGTGTTTCCTGAAACATCTAAAAAACAAAGCAACAGAGCCTAGGGCACTTCCACTTATGGTCCTATAGCTTAGGGAAATTAAAATCAAAAAGACACAGCCACCCCAAAGTTTGGGACGCCTCTGTTTACAAGAACCTCGTTTACAGTACAAGTTCAACATCGCAGAAAGTGAAAAATGGATAAAGAAGTTGTGGTATTTACTTACAAAGCAATATCACTCAGCAATGAAATCTATGTCATCAGGCCCTTAGCAGCACAATGAGTGGATTCAGGTATGATGATTCTAACTGAAATAAGTCACACAGAAACAGAAACATCATAAGATATCAGTAATACACGGAATGTAAACTTGGCTACACAGGAACTGAATTACAGAACAGAACAGGGTCTCAAATTTAGAAAACCAACTTATGCTTGCTTAAGGGGAAAGGTGAGTTGGGGTGCTGCATAAAACCAGAGATTGAAATGAACACAGATAAAGTTCCTTAAGCCAAATATGGAATAGACAAGAGCTACTCCTTGCTCAACGAAATGGACTCAACACCGCATATTAAATGCCTAAGAATGTACCTGACTAGTAAGTATCTTAAAACCTATGGATTGCTATGTCTCCGAAAGAGAATCAAGCATGTGTACAGGGGCATAAACGCAGCAGTGATAGGATTGGAGAGGTTTGGTGAGCAAATGAAGACCCTTTGAAGTCATATTGCATGGTACCCATTCCACGGGTTTCAACTACCCAGGTTTAAGGTATTCTTCCTTCAGCTAAAACATGCATGTGGAACCTAGAGTATGATCAACCATGTGATCGGGAGACGTGTTCAAATATGTCTCAGTTTTCGTACCCTGGTACTCGGGTGCAACATTCCAGACGCTTTACTAACACCCTCCCGACTTGGAGAGTCAGTCCCTTTAACCTCCTGTTTGGCCCAGTTTGCAATTTCTGCGGAAGATGAACAGGAATAGCGAGAACCAATGAGAGACTAGCTGGAGGTGTCTGGACGGGCAAATTTAACTCTCATTTCCCACCAGGAAGAGGAATTAACCAAAGGCTCAGCGTGCCGTGCCGGAACCAGATTAGGGCCTGAAGCCATCCTGCGGTGTTGCGGCCAGCTCAAAAGAAAGCGAGTTGAAGAAAGGAGCTCAGGGGCACTGTAATTCACAAACCTGCAGAGTTATAAATGACAGCTATCGTCCAAAAATATACTGAAGTAAGGCTGCCAAGAGGACTTGAAAGCGGGGCAGAATTGCAGGAAACCGATTTCAGGAGGTAGACTGGAATTGCATTGAAAGCATAGGAAAAGAGGCAGAACGTCCACAATGATGCACTTGGCCAAAAAGGGCGTATGCGTTTTTTCCTGAATATATTCAGGAAAAAACGCATACGCCCTTTTTGGCCAACCAAGCAAGCTTGCAAAGGAAATCTGCACTACAATGAAGTCTCACTTCCCCCCGGTCAAAAGGGCCATCTGAAAAAAGTGTAAAATCCAGAAAGGCAGGACAGGCCATGGAGAACTGGGAGCCTTGTTATGCTGATGGGCGGGATGTAAATTGCCAACAGACACTCGGGAGAAGTGTATGGTGTTTCCTGAAACATCTAAAAAACAAAGCAACAGAGCCTAGGGCACTTCCACTTATGGTCCTATAGCTTAGGGAAATTAAAATCAAAAAGACACAGCCACCCCAAACATTGGGACGCCTCTGTTTACAAGAACCTCGTTTACAGTACAAGTTCAACATCGCAGAAAGTGAAAAATGGATAAAGAAGTTGTGGTATTTACTTACAAAGCAATATCACTCAGCAATGAAATCTATGTCATCAGGCCCTTAGCAGCACAATGAGTGGATTCAGGTATGATGATTCTAACTGAAATAAGTCACACAGAAAAAGAAACATCATAAGATATCAGTAATACACGGAATGTAAACTTGGCTACACAGGAACTGAATTACAGAACAGAACAGGGTCTCAAATTTAGAAAACCAACTTATGCTTGCTTAAGGGGAAAGGTGAGTTGGGGTGCTGCATAAAACCAGAGATTGAAATGAGCACAGATAAAGTTCCTTAAGCCAAATATGGAATAGACAAGAGCTACTCCTTGCTCAACGAAATGGACTCAACACCGCATATTAAATGCCTAAGAATGTACCTGACTAGTAAGTATCTTAAAACCTATGGATTGCTATGTCTCCGAAAGAGAATCAAGCATGTGTACAGGGGCATAAACGCAGCAGTGATAGGATTGGAGAGGTTCGGTGAGCAAATGAAGACCCTTTGAAGTCATATTGCATGGTACCCATTCCACGGGTTTCAACTACCCAGGTTTAAGGTATTCTTCCTTCAGCTAAAACATGCATGTGGAACCTAGAGTATGATCAACCATGTGATCGGGAGACGTGTTCAAATATGTCTCAGTTTTCGTACCCTGGTACTCGGGTGCAACATTCCAGACGCTTTACTAACACCCTCCCGCCTTGGAGAGTCAGTCCCTTTAACCTCCTGTTTGGCCCAGTTTGCAATTTCTGCGGAAGATGAACAGGAATAGCGAGAACCAATGAGAGACTAGCTGGAGGTGTCTGGACGGGCAAATTTAACTCTCATTTCCCACCAGGAAGAGGAATTAACCAAAGGCTCAGCGTGCCGTGCCGGAACCAGATTAGGGCCTGAAGCCATCCTGCGGTGTTGCGGCCAGCTCAAAAGAAAGCGAGTTGAAGAAAGGAGCTCAGGGGCACTGTAATTCACAAACCTGCAGAGTTATAAATGACAGCTATCGTCCAAAAATATACTGAAGTAAGGCTGCCAAGAGGACTTGAAAGCGGGGCAGAATTGCAGGAAACCGATTTCAGGAGGTAGACTGGAATTGCATTGAAAGCATAGGAAAAGAGGCAGAACGTCCACAATGATGCACTTGGCCAAAAAGGGCGTATGCGTTTTTTCCTGAATATATTCAGGAAAAAACGCATACGCCCTTTTTGGCCAACCAAGCAAGCTTGCAAAGGAAATCTACACTACAATGAAGTCTCACTTCCCCCCGGTCAAAAGGGCCATCTGAAAAAAGTGTAAAATCCAGAAAGGCAGGACAGGCCATGGAGAACTGGGAGCCTTGTTATGCTGATGGGCGGGATGTAAATTGCCAACAGACACTCGGGAGAAGTGTATGGTGTTTCCTGAAACATCTAAAAAACAAAGCAACAGAGCCTAGGGCACTTCCACTTATGGTCCTATAGCTTAGGGAAATTAAAATCAAAAAGACACAGCCACCCCAAAGTTTGGGACGCCTCTGTTTACAAGAACCTCGTTTAGCGTACAAGTTCAACATCGCAGAAAGTGAAAAATGGATAAAGAAGTTGTGGTATTTACTTACAAAGCAATATCACTCAGCAATGAAATCTATGTCATCAGGCCCTTAGCAGCACAATGAGTGGATTCAGGTATGATGATTCTAACTGAAATAAGTCACACAGAAAAAGAAACATCATAAGATATCAGTAATACACGGAATGTAAACTTGGCTACACAGGAACTGAATTACAGAACAGAACAGGGTCTCAAATTTAGAAAACCAACTTATGCTTGCTTAAGGGTAAAGGTGAGTTGGGGTGCTGCATAAAACCAGAGATTGAAATGAACACAGATAAAGTTCCTTAAGCCAAATATGGAATAGACAAGAGCTACTCCTTGCTCAACGAAATGGACTCAACACCGCATATTAAATGCCTAAGAATGTACCTGACTAGTAAGTATCTTAAAACCTATGGATTGCTATGTCTCCGAAAGAGAATCAAGCATGTGTACAGGGGCATAAACGCAGCAGTGATAGGATTGGAGAGGTTCGGTGAGCAAATGAAGACCCTTTGAAGTCATATTGCATGGTACCCATTCCACGGGTTTCAACTACCCAGGTTTAAGGTATTCTTCCTTCAGCTAAAACATGCATGTGGAACCTAGAGTATGATCAACCATGTGATCGGGAGACGTGTTCAAATATGTCTCAGTTTTCGTACCCTGGTACTCGGGTGCAACATTCCAGAAGCTTTACTAACACCCTCCCGACTTGGAGAGTCAGTCCCTTTAACCTCCTGTTTGGCCCAGTTTGCAATTTCTGCGGAAGATGAACAGGAATAGCGAGAACCAATGAGAGACTAGCTGGAGGTGTCTGGACGGGCAAATTTAACTCTCATTTCCCACCAGGAAGAGGAATTAACCAAAGGCTCAGCGTGCCGTGCCGGAACCAGATTAGGGCCTGAAGCCATCCTGCGGTGTTGCGGCCAGCTCAAAAGAAAGCGAGTTGAAGAAAGGAGCTCAGGGGCACTGTAATTCACAAACCTGCAGAGTTATAAATGACAGCTATCGTCCAAAAATATACTGAAGTAAGGCTGCCAAGAGGACTTGAAAGCGGGGCAGAATTGCAGGAAACCGATTTCAGGAGGTAGACTGGAATTGCATTGAAAGCATAGGAAAAGAGGCAGAACGTCCACAATGATGCACTTGGCCAAAAAGGGCGTATGCGTTTTTTCCTGAATATATTCAGGAAAAAACGCATACGCCCTTTTTGGCCAACCAAGCAAGCTTGCAAAGGAAATCTGCACTACAATGAAGTCTCACTTCCCCCCGGTCAAAAGGGCCATTTGAAAAAGTGTAAAATCCAGAAAGGCAGGACAGGCCATGGAGAACTGGGAGCCTTGTTATGCTGATGGGCGGGATGTAAATTGCCAACAGACACTCGGGAGAAGTGTATGGTGTTTCCTGAAACATCTAAAAAACAAAGCAACAGAGCCTAGGGCACTTCCACTTATGGTCCTATAGCTTAGGGAAATTAAAATCAAAAAGACACAGCCACCCCAAAGTTTGGGACGCCTCTGTTTACAAGAACCTCGTTTACAGTACAAGTTCAACATCGCAGAAAGTGAAAAATGGATAAAGAAGTTGTGGTATTTACTTACAAAGCAATATCACTCAGCAATGAAATCTATGTCATCAGGCCCTTAGCAGCACAATGAGTGGATTCAGGTATGATGATTCTAACTGAAATAAGTCACACAGAAAAAGAACCATCATAAGATATCAGTAATACACGGAATGTAAACTTGGCTACACAGGAACTGAATTACAGAACAGAACAGGGTCTCAAATTTAGAAAACCAACTTATGCTTGCTTAAGGGGAAAGGTGAGTTGGGGTGCTGCATAAAACCAGAGATTGAAATGAGCACAGATAAAGTTCCTTAAGCCAAATATGGAATAGACAAGAGCTACTCCTTGCTCAACGAAATGGACTCAACACCGCATATTAAATGCCTAAGAATGTACCTGACTAGTAAGTATCTTAAAACCTATGGATTGCTATGTCTCCGAAAGAGAATCAAGCATGTGTACAGGGGCATAAACGCAGCAGTGATAGGATTGGAGAGGTTCGGTGAGCAAATGAAGACCCTTTGAAGTCATATTGCATGGTACCCATTCCACGGGTTTCAACTACCCAGGTTTAAGGTATTCTTCCTTCAGCTAAAACATGCATGTGGAACCTAGAGTATGATCAACCATGTGATCGGGAGACGTGTTCAAATATGTCTCAGTTTTCGTACCCTGGTACTCGGGTGCAACATTCCAGACGCTTTACTAACACCCTCCCGACTTGGAGAGTCAGTCCCTTTAACCTCCTGTTTGGCCCAGTTTGCAATTTCTGCGGAAGATGAACAGGAATAGCGAGAACCAATGAGAGACTAGCTGGAGGTGTCTGGACGGGCAAATTTAACTCTCATTTCCCACCAGGAAGAGGAATTAACCAAAGGCTCAGCGTGCCGTGCCGGAACCAGATTAGGGCCTGAAGCCATCCTGCGGTGTTGCGGCCAGCTCAAAAGAAAGCGAGTTGAAGAAAGGAGCTCAGGGGCACTGTAATTCACAAACCTGCAGAGTTATAAATGACAGCTATCGTCCAAAAATATACTGAAGTAAGGCTGCCAAGAGGACTTGAAAGCGGGGCAGAATTGCAGGAAACCGATTTCAGGAGGTAGACTGGAATTGCATTGAAAGCATAGGAAAAGAGGCAGAACGTCCACAATGATGCACTTGGCCAAAAAGGGCGTATGCGTTTTTTCCTGAATATATTCAGGAAAAAACGCATACGCACTTTTTGGCCAACCAAGCAAGCTTGCAAACGAAATCTACACTACAATGAAGTCTCACTTCCCCCCGGTCAAAAGGGCCATCTGAAAAAAGTGTAAAATCCAGAAAGGCAGGACAGGCCATGGAGAACTGGGAGCCTTGTTATGCTGATGGGCGGGATGTAAATTGCCAACAGACACTCGGGAGAAGTGTATGGTGTTTCCTGAAACATCTAAAAAACAAAGCAACAGAGCCTAGGGCACTTCCACTTATGGTCCTATAGCTTAGGGAAATTAAAATCAAAAAGACACAGCCACCCCAAAGTTTGGGACGCCTCTGTTTACAAGAACCTCGTTTAGCGTACAAGTTCAACATCGCAGAAAGTGAAAAATGGATAAAGAAGTTGTGGTATTTACTTACAAAGCAATATCACTCAGCAATGAAATCTATGTCATCAGGCCCTTAGCAGCACAATGAGTGGATTCAGGTATGATGATTCTAACTGAAATAAGTCACACAGAAAAAGAAACATCATAAGATATCAGTAATACACGGAATGTAAACTTGGCTACACAGGAACTGAATTACAGAACAGAACAGGGTCTCAAATTTAGAAAACCAACTTATGCTTGCTTAAGGGGAAAGGTGAGTTGGGGTGCTGCATAAAACCAGAGATTGAAATGAGCACAGATAAAGTTCCTTAAGCCAAATATGGAATAGACAAGAGCTACTCCTTGCTCAACGAAATGGACTCAACACCGCATATTAAATGCCTAAGAATGTACCTGACTAGTAAGTATCTTAAAACCTATGGATTGCTATGTCTCCGAAAGAGAATCAAGCATGTGTACAGGGGCATAAACGCAGCAGTGATAGGATTGGAGAGGTTCGGTGAGCAAATGAAGACCCTTTGAAGTCATATTGCATGGTACCCATTCCACGGGTTTCAACTACCCAGGTTTAAGGTATTCTTCCTTCAGCTAAAACATGCATGTGGAACCTAGAGTATGATCAACCATGTGATCGGGAGACGTGTTCAAATATGTCTCAGTTTTCGTACCCTGGTACTCGGGTGCAACATTCCAGACGCTTTACTAACACCCTCCCGACTTGGAGAGTCAGTCCCTTTAACCTCCTGTTTGGCCCAGTTTGCAATTTCTGCGGAAGATGAACAGGAATAGCGAGAACCAATGAGAGACTAGCTGGAAGGTGTCTGGACGGGCAAATTTAACTCTCATTTCCCACCAGGAAGAGGAATTAACCAAAGGCTCAGCGTGCCGTGCCGGAACCAGATTAGGGCCTGAAGCCATCCTGCGGTGTTGCGGCCAGCTCAAAAGAAAGCGAGTTGAAGAAAGGAGCTCAGGGGCACTGTAATTCACAAACCTGCAGAGTTATAAATGACAGCTATCGTCCAAAAATATACTGAAGTAAGGCTGCCAAGAGGACTTGAAAGCGGGGCAGAATTGCAGGAAACCGATTTCAGGAGGCAGACTGGAATTGCATTGAAAGCATAGGAAAAGAGGCAGAACGTCCACAATGATGCACTTGGCCAAAAAGGGCGTATGCGTTTTTTCCTGAATATATTCAGGAAAAAACGCATACGCCCTTTTTGGCCAACCAAGCAAGCTTGCAAAGGAAATCTACACTACAATGAAGTCTCACTTCCCCCCGGTCAAAAGGGCCATCTGAAAAAAGTGTAAAATCCAGAAAGGCAGGACAGGCCATGGAGAACTGGGAGCCTTGTTATGCTGATGGGCGGGATGTAAATTGCCAACAGACACTCGGGAGAAGTGTATGGTGTTTCCTGAAACATCTAAAAAACAAAGCAACAGAGCCTAGGGCACTTCCACTTATGGTCCTATAGCTTAGGGAAATTAAAATCAAAAAGACACAGCCACCCCAAAGTTTGGGACGCCTCTGTTTACAAGAACCTCGTTTACAGTACAAGTTCAACATCGCAGAAAGTGAAAAATGGATAAAGAAGTTGTGGTATTTACTTACAAAGCAATATCACTCAGCAATGAAATCTATGTCATCAGGCCCTTAGCAGCACAATGAGTGGATTCAGGTATGATGATTCTAACTGAAATAAGTCACACAGAAAAAGAACCATCATAAGATATCAGTAATACACGGAATGTAAACTTGGCTACACAGGAACTGAATTACAGAACAGAACAGGGTCTCAAATTTAGAAAACCAACTTATGCTTGCTTAAGGGTAAAGGTGAGTTGGGGTGCTGCATAAAACCAGAGATTGAAATGAGCACAGATAAAGTTCCTTAAGCCAAATATGGAATAGACAAGAGCTACTCCTTGCTCAACGAAATGGACTCAACACCGCATATTAAATGCCTAAGAATGTACCTGACTAGTAAGTATCTTAAAACCTATGGATTGCTATGTCTCCGAAAGAGAATCAAGCATGTGTACAGGGGCATAAACGCAGCAGTGATAGGATTGGAGAGGTTCGGTGAGCAAATGAAGACCCTTTGAAGTCATATTGCATGGTACCCATTCCACGGGTTTCAACTACCCAGGTTTAAGGTATTCTTCCTTCAGCTAAAACATGCATGTGGAACCTAGAGTATGATCAACCATGTGATCGGGAGACGTGTTCAAATATGTCTCAGTTTTCGTACCCTGGTACTCGGGTGCAACATTCCAGACGCTTTACTAACACCCTCCCGACTTGGAGAGTCAGTCCCTTTAACCTCCTGTTTGGCCCAGTTTGCAATTTCTGCGGAAGATGAACAGGAATAGCGAGAACCAATGAGAGACTAGCTGGAGGTGTCTGGACGGGCAAATTTAACTCTCATTTCCCACCAGGAAGAGGAATTAACCAAAGGCTCAGCGTGCCGTGCCGGAACCAGATTAGGGCCTGAAGCCATCCTGCGGTGTTGCGGCCAGCTCAAAAGAAAGCGAGTTGAAGAAAGGAGCTCAGGGGCACTGTAATTCACAAACCTGCAGAGTTATAAATGACAGCTATCGTCCAAAAATATACTGAAGTAAGGCTGCCAAGAGGACTTGAAAGCGGGGCAGAATTGCAGGAAACCGATTTCAGGAGGCAGACTGGAATTGCATTGAAAGCATAGGAAAAGAGGCAGAACGTCCACAATGATGCACTTGGCCAAAAAGGGCGTATGCGTTTTTTCCTGAATATATTCAGGAAAAAACGCATACGCCCTTTTTGGCCAACCAAGCAAGCTTGCAAAGGAAATCTACACTACAATGAAGTCTCACTTCCCCCCGGTCAAAAGGGCCATCTGAAAAATGTGTAAAATCCAGAAAGGCAGGACAGGCCATGGAGAACTGGGAGCCTTGTTATGCTGATGGGCGGGATGTAAATTGCCAACAGACACTCGGGAGAAGTGTATGGTGTTTCCTGAAACATCTAAAAAACAAAGCAACAGAGCCTAGGGCACTTCCACTTATGGTCCTATAGCTTAGGGAAATTAAAATCAAAAAGACACAGCCACCCCAAAGTTTGGGACGCCTCTGTTTACAAGAACCTCGTTTACCGTACAAGTTCAACATCGCAGAAAGTGAAAAATGGATAAAGAAGTTGTGGTATTTACTTACAAAGCAATATCACTCAGCAATGAAATCTATGTCATCAGGCCCTTAGCAGCACAATGAGTGGATTCAGGTATGATGATTCTAACTGAAATAAGTCACACAGAAAAAGAAACATCATAAGATATCAGTAATACATGGAATGTAAACTTGGCTACACAGGAACTGAATTACAGAACAGAACAGGGTCTCAAATTTAGAAAACCAACTTATGCTTGCTTAAGGGGAAAGGTGAGTTGGGGTGCTGCATAAAACCAGAGATTGAAATGAGCACAGATAAAGTTCCTTAAGCCAAATATGGAATAGACAAGAGCTACTCCTTGCTCAACGAAATGGACTCAACACCGCATATTAAATGCCTAAGAATGTACCTGACTAGTAAGTATCTTAAAACCTATGGATTGCTATGTCTCCGAAAGAGAATCAAGCATGTGTACAGGGGCATAAACGCAGCAGTGATAGGATTGGAGAGGTTCGGTGAGCAAATGAAGACCCTTTGAAGTCATATTGCATGGTACCCATTCCACGGGTTTCAACTACCCAGGTTTAAGGTATTCTTCCTTCAGTTAAAACATGCATGTGGAACCTAGAGTATGATCAACCATGTGATCGGGAGACGTGTTCAAATATGTCTCAGTTTTCGTACCCTGGTACTCGGGTGCAACATTCCAGACGCTTTACTAACACCCTCCCGACTTGGAGAGTCAGTCCCTTTAACCTCCTGTTTGGCCCAGTTTGCAATTTCTGCGGAAGATGAACAGGAATAGCGAGAACCAATGAGAGACTAGCTGGAGGTGTCTGGACGGGCAAATTTAACTCTCATTTCCCACCAGGAAGAGGAATTAACCAAAGGCTCAGCGTGCCGTGCCGGAACCAGATTAGGGCCTGAAGCCATCCTGCGGTGTTGCGGCCAGCTCAAAAGAAAGCGAGTTGAAGAAAGGAGCTCAGGGGCACTGTAATTCACAAACCTGCAGAGTTATAAATGACAGCTATCGTCCAAAAATATACTGAAGTAAGGCTGCCAAGAGGACTTGAAAGCGGGGCAGAATTGCAGGAAACCGATTTCAGGAGGCAGACTGGAATTGCATTGAAAGCATAGGAAAAGAGGCAGAACGTCCACAATGATGCACTTGGCCAAAAAGGGCGTATGCGTTTTTTCCTGAATATATTCAGGAAAAAACGCATACGCCCTTTTTGGCCAACCAAGCAAGCTTGCAAAGGAAATCTACACTACAATGAAGTCTCACTTCCCCCCGGTCAAAAGGGCCATCTGAAAAAAGTGTAAAATCCAGAAAGGCAGGACAGGCCATGGAGAACTGGGAGCCTTGTTATGCTGATGGGCGGGATGTAAATTGCCAACAGACACTCGGGAGAAGTGTATGGTGTTTCCTGAAACATCTAAAAAACAAAGCAACAGAGCCTAGGGCACTTCCACTTATGGTCCTATAGCTTAGGGAAATTAAAATCAAAAAGACACAGCCACCCCAAAGTTTGGGACGCCTCTGTTTACAAGAACCTCGTTTACCGTACAAGTTCAACATCGCAGAAAGTGAAAAATGGATAAAGAAGTTGTGGTATTTACTTACAAAGCAATATCACTCAGCAATGAAATCTATGTCATCAGGCCCTTAGCAGCACAATGGGTGGATTCAGGTATGATGATTCTAACTGAAATAAGTCACACAGAAAAAGAAACATCATAAGATATCAGTAATACATGGAATGTAAACTTGGCTACACAGGAACTGAATTACAGAACAGAACAGGGTCTCAAATTTAGAAAACCAACTTATGCTTGCTTAAGGGGAAAGGTGAGTTGGGGTGCTGCATAAAACCAGAGATTGAAATGAGCACAGATAAAGTTCCTTAAGCCAAATATGGAATAGACAAGAGCTACTCCTTGCTCAACGAAATGGACTCAACACCGCATATTAAATGCCTAAGAATGTACCTGACTAGTAAGTATCTTAAAACCTATGGATTGCTATGTCTCCGAAAGAGAATCAAGCATGTGTACAGGGGCATAAACGCAGCAGTGATAGGATTGGAGAGGTTCGGTGAGCAAATGAAGACCCTTTGAAGTCATATTGCATGGTACCCATTCCATGGGTTTCAACTACCCAGGTTTAAGGTATTCTTCCTTCAGTTAAAACATGCATGTGGAACCTAGAGTATGATCAACCATGTGATCGGGAGACGTGTTCAAATATGTCTCAGTTTTCGTACCCTGGTACTCGGGTGCAACATTCCAGACGCTTTACTAACACCCTCCCGACTTGGAGAGTCAGTCCCTTTAACCTCCTGTTTGGCCCAGTTTGCAATTTCTGCGGAAGATGAACAGGAATAGCGAGAACCAATGAGAGACTAGCTGGAGGTGTCTGGACGGGCAAATTTAACTCTCATTTCCCACCAGGAAGAGGAATTAACCAAAGGCTCAGCGTGCCGTGCCGGAACCAGATTAGGGCCTGAAGCCATCCTGCGGTGTTGCGGCCAGCTCAAAAGAAAGCGAGTTGAAGAAAGGAGCTCAGGGGCACTGTAATTCACAAACCTGCAGAGTTATAAATGACAGCTATCGTCCAAAAATATACTGAAGTAAGGCTGCCAAGAGGACTTGAAAGCGGGGCAGAATTGCAGGAAACCGATTTCAGGAGGCAGACTGGAATTGCATTGAAAGCATAGGAAAAGAGGCAGAACGTCCACAATGATGCACTTGGCCAAAAAGGGCGTATGCGTTTTTTCCTGAATATATTCAGGAAAAAACGCATACGCCCTTTTTGGCCAACCAAGCAAGCTTGCAAAGGAAATCTGCACTACAATGAAGTCTCACTTCCCCCCGGTCAAAAGGGCCATCTGAAAAAAGTGTAAAATCCAGAAAGGCAGGACAGGCCATGGAGAACTGGGAGCCTTGTTATGCTGATGGGCGGGATGTAAATTGCCAACAGACACTCGGGAGAAGTGTATGGTGTTTCCTGAAACATCTAAAAAACAAAGCAACAGAGCCTAGGGCACTTCCACTTATGGTCCTATAGCTTAGGGAAATTAAAATCAAAAAGACACAGCCACCCCAAAGTTTGGGACGCCTCTGTTTACAAGAACCTCGTTTACCGTACAAGTTCAACATCGCAGAAAGTGAAAAATGGATAAAGAAGTTGTGGTATTTACTTACAAAGCAATATCACTCAGCAATGAAATCTATGTCATCAGGCCCTTAGCAGCACAATGGGTGGATTCAGGTATGATGATTCTAACTGAAATAAGTCACACAGAAAAAGAAACATCATAAGATATCAGTAATACACGGAATGTAAACTTGGCTACACAGGAACTGAATTACAGAACAGAACAGGGTCTCAAATTTAGAAAACCAACTTATGCTTGCTTAAGGGGAAAGGTGAGTTGGGGTGCTGCATAAAACCAGAGATTGAAATGAGCACAGATAAAGTTCCTTAAGCCAAATATGGAATAGACAAGAGCTACTCCTTGCTCAACGAAATGGACTCAACACCGCATATTAAATGCCTAAGAATGTACCTGACTAGTAAGTATCTTAAAACCTATGGATTGCTATGTCTCCGAAAGAGAATCAAGCATGTGTACAGGGGCATAAACGCAGCAGTGATAGGATTGGAGAGGTTCGGTGAGCAAATGAAGACCCTTTGAAGTCATATTGCATGGTACCCATTCCACGGGTTTCAACTACCCAGGTTTAAGGTATTCTTCCTTCAGTTAAAACATGCATGTGGAACCTAGAGTATGATCAACCATGTGATCGGGAGACGTGTTCAAATATGTCTCAGTTTTCGTACCCTGGTACTCGGGTGCAACATTCCAGACGCTTTACTAACACCCTCCCGACTTGGAGAGTCAGTCCCTTTAACCTCCTGTTTGGCCCAGTTTGCAATTTCTGCGGAAGATGAACAGGAATAGCGAGAACCAATGAGAGACTAGCTGGAGGTGTCTGGACGGGCAAATTTAACTCTCATTTCCCACCAGGAAGAGGAATTAACCAAAGGCTCAGCGTGCCGTGCCGGAACCAGATTAGGGCCTGAAGCCATCCTGCGGTGTTGCGGCCAGCTCAAAAGAAAGCGAGTTGAAGAAAGGAGCTCAGGGGCACTGTAATTCACAAACCTGCAGAGTTATAAATGACAGCTATCGTCCAAAAATATACTGAAGTAAGGCTGCCAAGAGGACTTGAAAGCGGGGCAGAATTGCAGGAAACCGATTTCAGGAGGTAGACTGGAATTGCATTGAAAGCATAGGAAAAGAGGCAGAACGTCCACAATGATGCACTTGGCCAAAAAGGGCGTATGCGTTTTTTCCTGAATATATTCAGGAAAAAACGCATACGCCCTTTTTGGCCAACCAAGCAAGCTTGCAAAGGAAATCTGCACTACAATGAAGTCTCACTTCCCCCCGGTCAAAAGGGCCATCTGAAAAAAGTGTAAAATCCAGAAAGGCAGGACAGGCCATGGAGAACTGGGAGCCTTGTTATGCTGATGGGCGGGATGTAAATTGCCAACAGACACTCGGGAGAAGTGTATGGTGTTTCCTGAAACATCTAAAAAACAAAGCAACAGAGCCTAGGGCACTTCCACTTATGGTCCTATAGCTTAGGGAAATTAAAATCAAAAAGACACAGCCACCCCAAAGTTTGGGACGCCTCTGTTTACAAGAACCTCGTTTACAGTACAAGTTCAACATCGCAGAAAGTGAAAAATGGATAAAGAAGTTGTGGTATTTACTTACAAAGCAATATCACTCAGCAATGAAATCTATGTCATCAGGCCCTTAGCAGCACAATGAGTGGATTCAGGTATGATGATTCTAACTGAAATAAGTCACACAGAAAAAGAAACATCATAAGATATCAGTAATACACGGAATGTAAACTTGGCTACACAGGAACTGAATTACAGAACAGAACAGGGTCTCAAATTTAGAAAACCAACTTATGCTTGCTAAAGGGGAAAGGTGAGTTGGGGTGCTGCATAAAACCAGAGATTGAAATGAGCACAGATAAAGTTCCTTAAGCCAAATATGGAATAGACAAGAGCTACTCCTTGCTCAACGAAATGGACTCAACACCGCATATTAAATGCCTAAGAATGTACCTGACTAGTAAGTATCTTAACACCTATGGATTGCTATGTCTCCGAAAGAGAATCAAGCATGTGTACAGGGGCATAAACGCAGCAGTGATAGGATTGGAGAGGTTCGGTGAGCAAATGAAGACCCTTTGAAGTCATATTGCATGGTACCCATTCCACGGGTTTCAACTACCCAGGTTTAAGGTATTCTTCCTTCAGCTAAAACATGCATGTGGAACCTAGAGTATGATCAACCATGTGATCGGGAGACGTGTTCAAATATGTCTCAGTTTTCGTACCCTGGTACTCGGGTGCAACATTCCAGACGCTTTACTAACACCCTCCCGACTTGGAGAGTCAGTCCCTTTAACCTCCTGTTTGGCCCAGTTTGCAATTTCTGCGGAAGATGAACAGGAATAGCGAGAACCAATGAGAGACTAGCTGGAGGTGTCTGGACGGGCAAATTTAACTCTCATTTCCCACCAGGAAGAGGAATTAACCAAAGGCTCAGCGTGCCGTGCCGGAACCAGATTAGGGCCTGAAGCCATCCTGCGGTGTTGCGGCCAGCTCAAAAGAAAGCGAGTTGAAGAAAGGAGCTCAGGGGCACTGTAATTCACAAACCTGCAGAGTTATAAATGACAGCTATCGTCCAAAAATATACTGAAGTAAGGCTGCCAAGAGGACTTGAAAGCGGGGCAGAATTGCAGGAAACCGATTTCAGGAGGTAGACTGGAATTGCATTGAAAGCATAGGAAAAGAGGCAGAACGTCCACAATGATGCACTTGGCCAAAAAGGGCGTATGCGTTTTTTCCTGAATATATTCAGGAAAAAACGCATACGCCCTTTTTGGCCAACCAAGCAAGCTTGCAAAGGAAATCTGCACTACAATGAAGTCTCACTTCCCCCCGGTCAAAAGGGCCATCTGAAAAAAGTGTAAAATCCAGAAAGGCAGGACAGGCCATGGAGAACTGGGAGCCTTGTTATGCTGATGGGCGGGATGTAAATTGCCAACAGACACTCGGGAGAAGTGTATGGTGTTTCCTGAAACATCTAAAAAACAAAGCAACAGAGCCTAGGGCACTTCCACTTATGGTCCTATAGCTTAGGGAAATTAAAATCAAAAAGACACAGCCACCCCAAAGTTTGGGACGCCTCTGTTTACAAGAACCTCGTTTACAGTACAAGTTCAACATCGCAGAAAGTGAAAAATGGATAAAGAAGTTGTGGTATTTACTTACAAAGCAATATCACTCAGCAATGAAATCTATGTCATCAGGCCCTTAGCAGCACAATGAGTGGATTCAGGTATGATGATTCTAACTGAAATAAGTCACACAGAAAAAGAAACATCATAAGATATCAGTAATACACGGAATGTAAACTTGGCTACACAGGAACTGAATTACAGAACAGAACAGGGTCTCAAATTTAGAAAACCAACTTATGCTTGCTAAAGGGGAAAGGTGAGTTGGGGTGCTGCATAAAACCAGAGATTGAAATGAGCACAGATAAAGTTCCTTAAGCCAAATATGGAATAGACAAGAGCTACTCCTTGCTCAACGAAATGGACTCAACACCGCATATTAAATGCCTAAGAATGTACCTGACTAGTAAGTATCTTAACACCTATGGATTGCTATGTCTCCGAAAGAGAATCAAGCATGTGTACAGGGGCATAAACGCAGCAGTGATAGGATTGGAGAGGTTCGGTGAGCAAATGAAGACCCTTTGAAGTCATATTGCATGGTACCCATTCCACGGGTTTCAACTACCCAGGTTTAAGGTATTCTTCCTTCAGCTAAAACATGCATGTGGAACCTAGAGTATGATCAACCATGTGATCGGGAGACGTGTTCAAATATGTCTCAGTTTTCGTACCCTGGTACTCGGGTGCAACATTCCAGACGCTTTACTAACACCCTCCCGACTTGGAGAGTCAGTCCCTTTAACCTCCTGTTTGGCCCAGTTTGCAATTTCTGCGGAAGATGAACAGGAATAGCGAGAACCAATGAGAGACTAGCTGGAGGTGTCTGGACGGGCAAATTTAACTCTCATTTCCCACCAGGAAGAGGAATTAACCAAAGGCTCAGCGTGCCGTGCCGGAACCAGATTAGGGCCTGAAGCCATCCTGCGGTGTTGCGGCCAGCTCAAAAGAAAGCGAGTTGAAGAAAGGAGCTCAGGGGCACTGTAATTCACAAACCTGCAGAGTTATAAATGACAGCTATCGTCCAAAAATATACTGAAGTAAGGCTGCCAAGAGGACTTGAAAGCGGGGCAGAATTGCAGGAAACCGATTTCAGGAGGCAGACTGGAATTGCATTGAAAGCATAGGAAAAGAGGCAGAACGTCCACAATGATGCACTTGGCCAAAAAGGGCGTATGCGTTTTTTCCTGAATATATTCAGGAAAAAACGCATACGCCCTTTTTGGCCAACCAAGCAAGCTTGCAAAGGAAATCTGCACTACAATGAAGTCTCACTTCCCCCCGGTCAAAAGGGCCATCTGAAAAAAGTGTAAAATCCAGAAAGGCAGGACAGGCCATGGAGAACTGGGAGCCTTGTTATGCTGATGGGCGGGATGTAAATTGCCAACAGACACTCGGGAGAAGTGTATGGTGTTTCCTGAAACATCTAAAAAACAAAGCAACAGAGCCTAGGGCACTTCCACTTATGGTCCTATAGCTTAGGGAAATTAAAATCAAAAAGACACAGCCACCCCAAAGTTTGGGACGCCTCTGTTTACAAGAACCTCGTTTACAGTACAAGTTCAACATTGCAGAAAGTGAAAAATGGATAAAGAAGTTGTGGTATTTACTTACAAAGCAATATCACTCAGCAATGAAATCTATGTCATCAGGCCCTTAGCAGCACAATGAGTGGATTCAGGTATGATGATTCTAACTGAAATAAGTCACACAGAAAAAGAAACATCATAAGATATCAGTAATACACGGAATGTAAACTTGGCTACACAGGAACTGAATTACAGAACAGAACAGGGTCTCAAATTTAGAAAACCAACTTATGCTTGCTTAAGGGGAAAGGTGAGTTGGGGTGCTGCATAAAACCAGAGATTGAAATGAGCACAGATAAAGTTCCTTAAGCCAAATATGGAATAGACAAGAGCTACTCCTTGCTCAACGAAATGGACTCAACACCGCATATTAAATGCCTAAGAATGTACCTGACTAGTAAGTATCTTAAAACCTATGGATTGCTATGTCTCCGAAAGAGAATCAAGCATGTGTACAGGGGCATAAACGCAGCAGTGATAGGATTGGAGAGGTTCGGTGAGCAAATGAAGACCCTTTGAAGTCATATTGCATGGTACCCATTCCACGGGTTTCAACTACCCAGGTTTAAGGTATTCTTCCTTCAGCTAAAACATGCATGTGGAACCTAGAGTATGATCAACCATGTGATCGGGAGACGTGTTCAAATATGTCTCAGTTTTCGTACCCTGGTACTCAGGTGCAACATTCCAGACGCTTTACTAACACCCTCCCGACTTGGAGAGTCAGTCCCTTTAACCTCCTGTTTGGCCCAGTTTGCAATTTCTGCGGAAGATGAACAGGAATAGTGAGAACCAATGAGAGACTAGCTGGAGGTGTCTGGACGGGCAAATTTAACTCTCATTTCCCACCAGGAAGAGGAATTAACCAAAGGCTCAGCGTGCCGTGCCGGAACCAGATTAGGGCCTGAAGCCATCCTGCGGTGTTGCGGCCAGCTCAAAAGAAAGCGAGTTGAAGAAAGGAGCTCAGGGGCACTGTAATTCACAAACCTGCAGAGTTATAAATGACAGCTATCGTCCAAAAATATACTGAAGTAAGGCTGCCAAGAGGACTTGAAAGCGGGGCAGAATTGCAGGAAACCGATTTCAGGAGGCAGACTGGAATTGCATTGAAAGCATAGGAAAAGAGGCAGAACGTCCACAATGATGCACTTGGCCAAAAAGGGCGTATGCGTTTTTTCCTGAATATATTCAGGAAAAAACGCATACGCCCTTTTTGGCCAACCAAGCAAGCTTGCAAAGGAAATCTGCACTACAATGAAGTCTCACTTCCCCCCGGTCAAAAGGGCCATCTGAAAAAAGTGTAAAATCCAGAAAGGCAGGACAGGCCATGGAGAACTGGGAGCCTTGTTATGCTGATGGGCGGGATGTAAATTGCCAACAGACACTCGGGAGAAGTGTATGGTGTTTCCTGAAACATCTAAAAAACAAAGCAACAGAGCCTAGGGCAATTCCACTTATGGTCCTATAGCTTAGGGAAATTAAAATCAAAAAGACACAGCCACCCCAAACATTGGGACGCCTCTGTTTACAAGAACCTCGTTTACAGTACAAGTTCAACATCGCAGAAAGTGAAAAATGGATAAAGAAGTTGTGGTATTTACTTACAAAGCAATATCACTCAGCAATGAAATCTATGTCATCAGGCCCTTAGCAGCACAATGAGTGGATTCAGGTATGATGATTCTAACTGAAATAAGTCACACAGAAAAAGAACCATCATAAGATGTCAGTAATACACGGAATGTAAACTTGGCTACACAGGAACTGAATTACAGAACAGAACAGGGTCTCAAATTTAGAAAACCAACTTATGCTTGCTTAAGGGGAAAGGTGAGTTGGGGTGCTGCATAAAACCAGAGATTGAAATGAGCACAGATAAAGTTCCTTAAGCCAAATATGGAATAGACAAGAGCTACTCCTTGCTCAACGAAATGGACTCAACACCGCATATTAAATGCCTAAGAATGTACCTGACTAGTAAGTATCTTAAAACCTATGGATTGCTATGTCTCCGAAAGAGAATCAAGCATGTGTACAGGGGCATAAACGCAGCAGTGATAGGATTGGAGAGGTTCGGTGAGCAAATGAAGACCCTTTGAAGTCATATTGCATGGTACCCATTCCACGGGTTTCAACTACCCAGGTTTAAGGTATTCTTCCTTCAGCTAAAACATGCATGTGGAACCTAGAGTATGATCAACCATGTGATCGGGAGACGTGTTCAAATATGTCTCAGTTTTCGTACCCTGGTACTCGGGTGCAACATTCCAGATGCTTTACTAACACCCTCCCGCCTTGGAGAGTCAGTCCCTTTAACCTCCTGTTTGGCCCAGTTTGCAATTTCTGCGGAAGATGAACAGGAATAGCGAGAACCAATGAGAGACTAGCTGGAGGTGTCTGGACGGGCAAATTTAACTCTCATTTCCCACCAGGAAGAGGAATTAACCAAAGGCTCAGCGTGCCGTGCCGGAACCAGATTAGGGCCTGAAGCCATCCTGCGGTGTTGCGGCCAGCTCAAAAGAAAGCGAGTTGAAGAAAGGAGCTCAGGGGCACTGTAATTCACAAACCTGCAGAGTTATAAATGACAGCTATCGTCCAAAAATATACTGAAGTAAGGCTGCCAAGAGGACTTGAAAGCGGGGCAGAATTGCAGGAAACCGATTTCAGGAGGCAGACTGGAATTGCATTGAAAGCATAGGAAAAGAGGCAGAACGTCCACAATGATGCACTTGGCCAAAAAGGGCGTATGCGTTTTTTCCTGAATATATTCAGGAAAAAACGCATACGCCCTTTTTGGCCAACCAAGCAAGCTTGCAAAGGAAATCTGCACTACAATGAAGTCTCACTTCCCCCCGGTCAAAAGGGCCATCTGAAAAAAGTGTAAAATCCAGAAAGGCAGGACAGGCCATGGAGAACTGGGAGCCTTGTTATGCTGATGGGCGGGATGTAAATTGCCAACAGACACTCGGGAGAAGTGTATGGTGTTTCCTGAAACATCTAAAAAACAAAGCAACAGAGCCTAGGGCACTTCCACTTATGGTCCTATAGCTTAGGGAAATTAAAATCAAAAAGACACAGCCACCCCAAAGTTTGGGACGCCTCTGTTTACAAGAACCTCGTTTACAGTACAAGTTCAACATCGCAGAAAGTGAAAAATGGATAAAGAAGTTGTGGTATTTACTTACAAAGCAATATCACTCAGCAATGAAATCTATGTCATCAGGCCCTTAGCAGCACAATGAGTGGATTCAGGTATGATGATTCTAACTGAAATAAGTCACACAGAAAAAGAAACATCATAAGATATCAGTAATACACGGAATGTAAACTTGGCTACACAGGAACTGAATTACAGAACAGAACAGGGTCTCAAATTTAGAAAACCAACTTATGCTTGCTTAAGGGGAAAGGTGAGTTGGGGTGCTGCATAAAACCAGAGATTGAAATGAGCACAGATAAAGTTCCTTAAGCCAAATATGGAATAGACAAGAGCTACTCCTTGCTCAACGAAATGGACTCAACACCGCATATTAAATGCCTAAGAATGTACCTGACTAGTAAGTATCTTAAAACCTATGGATTGCTATGTCTCCGAAAGAGAATCAAGCATGTGTACAGGGGCATAAACGCAGCAGTGATAGGATTGGAGAGGTTCGGTGAGCAAATGAAGACCCTTTGAAGTCATATTGCATGGTACCCATTCCACGGGTTTCAACTACCCAGGTTTAAGGTATTCTTCCTTCAGCTAAAACATGCATGTGGAACCTAGAGTATGATCAACCATGTGATCGGGAGACGTGTTCAAATATGTCTCAGTTTTCGTACCCTGGTACTCAGGTGCAACATTCCAGACGCTTTACTAACACCCTCCCGACTTGGAGAGTCAGTCCCTTTAACCTCCTGTTTGGCCCAGTTTGCAATTTCTGCGGAAGATGAACAGGAATAGTGAGAACCAATGAGAGACTAGCTGGAGGTGTCTGGACGGGCAAATTTAACTCTCATTTCCCACCAGGAAGAGGAATTAACCAAAGTCTCAGCGTGCCGTGCCGGAACCAGATTAGGGCCTGAAGCCATCCTGCGGTGTTGCGGCCAGCTCAAAAGAAAGCGAGTTGAAGAAAGGAGCTCAGGGGCACTGTAATTCACAAACCTGCAGAGTTATAAATGACAGCTATCGTCCAAAAATATACTGAAGTAAGGCTGCCAAGAGGACTTGAAAGCGGGGCAGAATTGCAGGAAACCGATTTCAGGAGGCAGACTGGAATTGCATTGAAAGCATAGGAAAAGAGGCAGAACGTCCACAATGATGCACTTGGCCAAAAAGGGCGTATGCGTTTTTTCCTGAATATATTCAGGAAAAAACGCATACGCCCTTTTTGGCCAACCAAGCAAGCTTGCAAAGGAAATCTGCACTACAATGAAGTCTCACTTCCCCCCGGTCAAAAGGGCCATCTGAAAAAAGTGTAAAATCCAGAAAGGCAGGACAGGCCATGGAGAACTGGGAGCCTTGTTATGCTGATGGGCGGGATGTAAATTGCCAACAGACACTCGGGAGAAGTGTATGGTGTTTCCTGAAACATCTAAAAAACAAAGCAACAGAGCCTAGGGCACTTCCACTTATGGTCCTATAGCTTAGGGAAATTAAAATCAAAAAGACACAGCCACCCCAAACATTGGGACGCCTCTGTTTACAAGAACCTCGTTTACAGTACAAGTTCAACATCGCAGAAAGTGAAAAATGGATAAAGAAGTTGTGGTATTTACTTACAAAGCAATATCACTCAGCAATGAAATCTATGTCATCAGGCCCTTAGCAGCACAATGAGTGGATTCAGGTATGATGATTCTAACTGAAATAAGTCACACAGAAAAAGAACCATCATAAGATGTCAGTAATACACGGAATGTAAACTTGGCTACACAGGAACTGAATTACAGAACAGAACAGGGTCTCAAATTTAGAAAACCAACTTATGCTTGCTTAAGGGGAAAGGTGAGTTGGGGTGCTGCATAAAACCAGAGATTGAAATGAGCACAGATAAAGTTCCTTAAGCCAAATATGGAATAGACAAGAGCTACTCCTTGCTCAACGAAATGGACTCAACACCGCATATTAAATGCCTAAGAATGTACCTGACTAGTAAGTATCTTAAAACCTATGGATTGCTATGTCTCCGAAAGAGAATCAAGCATGTGTACAGGGGCATAAACGCAGCAGTGATAGGATTGGAGAGGTTCGGTGAGCAAATGAAGACCCTTTGAAGTCATATTGCATGGTACCCATTCCACGGGTTTCAACTACCCAGGTTTAAGGTATTCTTCCTTCAGCTAAAACATGCATGTGGAACCTAGAGTATGATCAACCATGTGATCGGGAGACGTGTTCAAATATGTCTCAGTTTTCGTACCCTGGTACTCGGGTGCAACATTCCAGACGCTTTACTAACACCCTCCCGCCTTGGAGAGTCAGTCCCTTTAACCTCCTGTTTGGCCCAGTTTGCAATTTCTGCGGAAGATGAACAGGAATAGCGAGAACCAATGAGAGACTAGCTGGAGGTGTCTGGACGGGCAAATTTAACTCTCATTTCCCACCAGGAAGAGGAATTAACCAAAGGCTCAGCGTGCCGTGCCGGAACCAGATTAGGGCCTGAAGCCATCCTGCGGTGTTGCGGCCAGCTCAAAAGAAAGCGAGTTGAAGAAAGGAGCTCAGGGGCACTGTAATTCACAAACCTGCAGAGTTATAAATGACAGCTATCGTCCAAAAATATACTGAAGTAAGGCTGCCAAGAGGACTTGAAAGCGGGGCAGAATTGCAGGAAACCGATTTCAGGAGGCAGACTGGAATTGCATTGAAAGCATAGGAAAAGAGGCAGAACGTCCACAATGATGCACTTGGCCAAAAAGGGCGTATGCGTTTTTTCCTGAATATATTCAGGAAAAAACGCATACGCCCTTTTTGGCCAACCAAGCAAGCTTGCAAAGGAAATCTGCACTACAATGAAGTCTCACTTCCCCCCGGTCAAAAGGGCCATCTGAAAAAAGTGTAAAATCCAGAAAGGCAGGACAGGCCATGGAGAACTGGGAGCCTTGTTATGCTGATGGGCGGGATGTAAATTGCCAACAGACACTCGGGAGAAGTGTATGGTGTTTCCTGAAACATCTAAAAAACAAAGCAACAGAGCCTAGGGCACTTCCACTTATGGTCCTATAGCTTAGGGAAATTAAAATCAAAAAGACACAGCCACCCCAAAGTTTGGGACGCCTCTGTTTACAAGAACCTCGTTTACAGTACAAGTTCAACATCGCAGAAAGTGAAAAATGGATAAAGAAGTTGTGGTATTTACTTACAAAGCAATATCACTCAGCAATGAAATCTATGTCCTCAGGCCCTTAGCAGCACAATGAGTGGATTCAGGTATGATGATTCTAACTGAAATAAGTCACACAGAAACAGAAACATCATAAGATATCAGTAATACACGGAATGTAAACTTGGCTACACAGGAACTGAATTACAGAACAGAACAGGGTCTCAAATTTAGAAAACCAACTTATGCTTGCTTAAGGGGAAAGGTGAGTTGGGGTGCTGCATAAAACCAGAGATTGAAATGAACACAGATAAAGTTCCTTAAGCCAAATATGGAATAGACAAGAGCTACTCCTTGCTCAACGAAATGGACTCAACACCGCATATTAAATGCCTAAGAATGTACCTGACTAGTAAGTATCTTAAAACCTATGGATTGCTATGTCTCCGAAAGAGAATCAAGCATGTGTACAGGGGCATAAACGCAGCAGTGATAGGATTGGAGAGGTTCGGTGAGCAAATGAAGACCCTTTGAAGTCATATTGCATGGTACCCATTCCACGGGTTTCAACTACCCAGGTTTAAGGTATTCTTCCTTCAGCTAAAACATGCATGTGGAACCTAGAGTATGATCAACCATGTGATCGGGAGACGTGTTCAAATATGTCTCAGTTTTCGTACCCTGGTACTCGGGTGCAACATTCCAGACGCTTTACTAACACCCTCCCGACTTGGAGAGTCAGTCCCTTTAACCTCCTGTTTGGCCCAGTTTGCAATTTCTGCGGAAGATGAACAGGAATAGCGAGAACCAATGAGAGACTAGCTGGAGGTGTCTGGACGGGCAAATTTAACTCTCATTTCCCACCAGGAAGAGGAATTAACCAAAGGCTCAGCGTGCCGTGCCGGAACCAGATTAGGGCCTGAAGCCATCCTGCGGTGTTGCGGCCAGCTCAAAAGAAAGCGAGTTGAAGAAAGGAGCTCAGGGGCACTGTAATTCACAAACCTGCAGAGTTATAAATGACAGCTATCGTCCAAAAATATACTGAAGTAAGGCTGCCAAGAGGACTTGAAAGCGGGGCAGAATTGCAGGAAACCGATTTCAGGAGGTAGACTGGAATTGCATTGAAAGCATAGGAAAAGAGGCAGAACGTCCACAATGATGCACTTGGCCAAAAAGGGCGTATGCGTTTTTTCCTGAATATATTCAGGAAAAAACGCATACGCCCTTTTTGGCCAACCAAGCAAGCTTGCAAAGGAAATCTGCACTACAATGAAGTCTCACTTCCCCCCGGTCAAAAGGGCCATCTGAAAAAAGTGTAAAATCCAGAAAGGCAGGACAGGCCATGGAGAACTGGGAGCCTTGTTATGCTGATGGGCGGGATGTAAATTGCCAACAGACACTCGGGAGAAGTGTATGGTGTTTCCTGAAACATCTAAAAAACAAAGCAACAGAGCCTAGGGCACTTCCACTTATGGTCCTATAGCTTAGGGAAATTAAAATCAAAAAGACACAGCCACCCCAAACATTGGGACGCCTCTGTTTACAAGAACCTCGTTTACAGTACAAGTTCAACATCGCAGAAAGTGAAAAATGGATAAAGAAGTTGTGGTATTTACTTACAAAGCAATATCACTCAGCAATGAAATCTATGTCATCAGGCCCTTAGCAGCACAATGAGTGGATTCAGGTATGATGATTCTAACTGAAATAAGTCACACAGAAAAAGAAACATCATAAGATATCAGTAATACACGGAATGTAAACTTGGCTACACAGGAACTGAATTACAGAACAGAACAGGGTCTCAAATTTAGAAAACCAACTTATGCTTGCTTAAGGGGAAAGGTGAGTTGGGGTGCTGCATAAAACCAGAGATTGAAATGAGCACAGATAAAGTTCCTTAAGCCAAATATGGAATAGACAAGAGCTACTCCTTGCTCAACGAAATGGACTCAACACCGCATATTAAATGCCTAAGAATGTACCTGACTAGTAAGTATCTTAAAACCTATGGATTGCTATGTCTCCGAAAGAGAATCAAGCATGTGTACAGGGGCATAAACGCAGCAGTGATAGGATTGGAGAGGTTCGGTGAGCAAATGAAGACCCTTTGAAGTCATATTGCATGGTACCCATTCCACGGGTTTCAACTACCCAGGTTTAAGGTATTCTTCCTTCAGCTAAAACATGCATGTGGAACCTAGAGTATGATCAACCATGTGATCGGGAGACGTGTTCAAATATGTCTCAGTTTTCGTACCCTGGTACTCGGGTGCAACATTCCAGACGCTTTACTAACACCCTCCCGCCTTGGAGAGTCAGTCCCTTTAACCTCCTGTTTGGCCCAGTTTGCAATTTCTGCGGAAGATGAACAGGAATAGCGAGAACCAATGAGAGACTAGCTGGAGGTGTCTGGACGGGCAAATTTAACTCTCATTTCCCACCAGGAAGAGGAATTAACCAAAGGCTCAGCGTGCCGTGCCGGAACCAGATTAGGGCCTGAAGCCATCCTGCGGTGTTGCGGCCAGCTCAAAAGAAAGCGAGTTGAAGAAAGGAGCTCAGGGGCACTGTAATTCACAAACCTGCAGAGTTATAAATGACAGCTATCGTCCAAAAATATACTGAAGTAAGGCTGCCAAGAGGACTTGAAAGCGGGGCAGAATTGCAGGAAACCGATTTCAGGAGGTAGACTGGAATTGCATTGAAAGCATAGGAAAAGAGGCAGAACGTCCACAATGATGCACTTGGCCAAAAAGGGCGTATGCGTTTTTTCCTGAATATATTCAGGAAAAAACGCATACGCCCTTTTTGGCCAACCAAGCAAGCTTGCAAAGGAAATCTACACTACAATGAAGTCTCACTTCCCCCCGGTCAAAAGGGCCATCTGAAAAAAGTGTAAAATCCAGAAAGGCAGGACAGGCCATGGAGAACTGGGAGCCTTGTTATGCTGATGGGCGGGATGTAAATTGCCAACAGACACTCGGGAGAAGTGTATGGTGTTTCCTGAAACATCTAAAAAACAAAGCAACAGAGCCTAGGGCACTTCCACTTATGGTCCTATAGCTTAGGGAAATTAAAATCAAAAAGACACAGCCACCCCAAAGTTTGGGACGCCTCTGTTTACAAGAACCTCGTTTAGCGTACAAGTTCAACATCGCAGAAAGTGAAAAATGGATAAAGAAGTTGTGGTATTTACTTACAAAGCAATATCACTCAGCAATGAAATCTATGTCATCAGGCCCTTAGCAGCACAATGAGTGGATTCAGGTATGATGATTCTAACTGAAATAAGTCACACAGAAAAAGAAACATCATAAGATATCAGTAATACACGGAATGTAAACTTGGCTACACAGGAACTGAATTACAGAACAGAACAGGGTCTCAAATTTAGAAAACCAACTTATGCTTGCTTAAGGGTAAAGGTGAGTTGGGGTGCTGCATAAAACCAGAGATTGAAATGAACACAGATAAAGTTCCTTAAGCCAAATATGGAATAGACAAGAGCTACTCCTTGCTCAACGAAATGGACTCAACACCGCATATTAAATGCCTAAGAATGTACCTGACTAGTAAGTATCTTAAAACCTATGGATTGCTATGTCTCCGAAAGAGAATCAAGCATGTGTACAGGGGCATAAACGCAGCAGTGATAGGATTGGAGAGGTTCGGTGAGCAAATGAAGACCCTTTGAAGTCATATTGCATGGTACCCATTCCACGGGTTTCAACTACCCAGGTTTAAGGTATTCTTCCTTCAGCTAAAACATGCATGTGGAACCTAGAGTATGATCAACCATGTGATCGGGAGACGTGTTCAAATATGTCTCAGTTTTCGTACCCTGGTACTCGGGTGCAACATTCCAGAAGCTTTACTAACACCCTCCCGACTTGGAGAGTCAGTCCCTTTAACCTCCTGTTTGGCCCAGTTTGCAATTTCTGCGGAAGATGAACAGGAATAGCGAGAACCAATGAGAGACTAGCTGGAGGTGTCTGGACGGGCAAATTTAACTCTCATTTCCCACCAGGAAGAGGAATTAACCAAAGGCTCAGCGTGCCGTGCCGGAACCAGATTAGGGCCTGAAGCCATCCTGCGGTGTTGCGGCCAGCTCAAAAGAAAGCGAGTTGAAGAAAGGAGCTCAGGGGCACTGTAATTCACAAACCTGCAGAGTTATAAATGACAGCTATCGTCCAAAAATATACTGAAGTAAGGCTGCCAAGAGGACTTGAAAGCGGGGCAGAATTGCAGGAAACCGATTTCAGGAGGTAGACTGGAATTGCATTGAAAGCATAGGAAAAGAGGCAGAACGTCCACAATGATGCACTTGGCCAAAAAGGGCGTATGCGTTTTTTCCTGAATATATTCAGGAAAAAACGCATACGCCCTTTTTGGCCAACCAAGCAAGCTTGCAAAGGAAATCTGCACTACAATGAAGTCTCACTTCCCCCCGGTCAAAAGGGCCATTTGAAAAAGTGTAAAATCCAGAAAGGCAGGACAGGCCATGGAGAACTGGGAGCCTTGTTATGCTGATGGGCGGGATGTAAATTGCCAACAGACACTCGGGAGAAGTGTATGGTGTTTCCTGAAACATCTAAAAAACAAAGCAACAGAGCCTAGGGCACTTCCACTTATGGTCCTATAGCTTAGGGAAATTAAAATCAAAAAGACACAGCCACCCCAAAGTTTGGGACGCCTCTGTTTACAAGAACCTCGTTTACAGTACAAGTTCAACATCGCAGAAAGTGAAAAATGGATAAAGAAGTTGTGGTATTTACTTACAAAGCAATATCACTCAGCAATGAAATCTATGTCATCAGGCCCTTAGCAGCACAATGAGTGGATTCAGGTATGATGATTCTAACTGAAATAAGTCACACAGAAAAAGAACCATCATAAGATATCAGTAATACACGGAATGTAAACTTGGCTACACAGGAACTGAATTACAGAACAGAACAGGGTCTCAAATTTAGAAAACCAACTTATGCTTGCTTAAGGGGAAAGGTGAGTTGGGGTGCTGCATAAAACCAGAGATTGAAATGAGCACAGATAAAGTTCCTTAAGCCAAATATGGAATAGACAAGAGCTACTCCTTGCTCAACGAAATGGACTCAACACCGCATATTAAATGCCTAAGAATGTACCTGACTAGTAAGTATCTTAAAACCTATGGATTGCTATGTCTCCGAAAGAGAATCAAGCATGTGTACAGGGGCATAAACGCAGCAGTGATAGGATTGGAGAGGTTCGGTGAGCAAATGAAGACCCTTTGAAGTCATATTGCATGGTACCCATTCCACGGGTTTCAACTACCCAGGTTTAAGGTATTCTTCCTTCAGCTAAAACATGCATGTGGAACCTAGAGTATGATCAACCATGTGATCGGGAGACGTGTTCAAATATGTCTCAGTTTTCGTACCCTGGTACTCGGGTGCAACATTCCAGACGCTTTACTAACACCCTCCCGACTTGGAGAGTCAGTCCCTTTAACCTCCTGTTTGGCCCAGTTTGCAATTTCTGCGGAAGATGAACAGGAATAGCGAGAACCAATGAGAGACTAGCTGGAGGTGTCTGGACGGGCAAATTTAACTCTCATTTCCCACCAGGAAGAGGAATTAACCAAAGGCTCAGCGTGCCGTGCCGGAACCAGATTAGGGCCTGAAGCCATCCTGCGGTGTTGCGGCCAGCTCAAAAGAAAGCGAGTTGAAGAAAGGAGCTCAGGGGCACTGTAATTCACAAACCTGCAGAGTTATAAATGACAGCTATCGTCCAAAAATATACTGAAGTAAGGCTGCCAAGAGGACTTGAAAGCGGGGCAGAATTGCAGGAAACCGATTTCAGGAGGTAGACTGGAATTGCATTGAAAGCATAGGAAAAGAGGCAGAACGTCCACAATGATGCACTTGGCCAAAAAGGGCGTATGCGTTTTTTCCTGAATATATTCAGGAAAAAACGCATACGCACTTTTTGGCCAACCAAGCAAGCTTGCAAACGAAATCTACACTACAATGAAGTCTCACTTCCCCCCGGTCAAAAGGGCCATCTGAAAAAAGTGTAAAATCCAGAAAGGCAGGACAGGCCATGGAGAACTGGGAGCCTTGTTATGCTGATGGGCGGGATGTAAATTGCCAACAGACACTCGGGAGAAGTGTATGGTGTTTCCTGAAACATCTAAAAAACAAAGCAACAGAGCCTAGGGCACTTCCACTTATGGTCCTATAGCTTAGGGAAATTAAAATCAAAAAGACACAGCCACCCCAAAGTTTGGGACGCCTCTGTTTACAAGAACCTCGTTTAGCGTACAAGTTCAACATCGCAGAAAGTGAAAAATGGATAAAGAAGTTGTGGTATTTACTTACAAAGCAATATCACTCAGCAATGAAATCTATGTCATCAGGCCCTTAGCAGCACAATGAGTGGATTCAGGTATGATGATTCTAACTGAAATAAGTCACACAGAAAAAGAAACATCATAAGATATCAGTAATACACGGAATGTAAACTTGGCTACACAGGAACTGAATTACAGAACAGAACAGGGTCTCAAATTTAGAAAACCAACTTATGCTTGCTTAAGGGGAAAGGTGAGTTGGGGTGCTGCATAAAACCAGAGATTGAAATGAGCACAGATAAAGTTCCTTAAGCCAAATATGGAATAGACAAGAGCTACTCCTTGCTCAACGAAATGGACTCAACACCGCATATTAAATGCCTAAGAATGTACCTGACTAGTAAGTATCTTAAAACCTATGGATTGCTATGTCTCCGAAAGAGAATCAAGCATGTGTACAGGGGCATAAACGCAGCAGTGATAGGATTGGAGAGGTTCGGTGAGCAAATGAAGACCCTTTGAAGTCATATTGCATGGTACCCATTCCACGGGTTTCAACTACCCAGGTTTAAGGTATTCTTCCTTCAGCTAAAACATGCATGTGGAACCTAGAGTATGATCAACCATGTGATCGGGAGACGTGTTCAAATATGTCTCAGTTTTCGTACCCTGGTACTCGGGTGCAACATTCCAGACGCTTTACTAACACCCTCCCGACTTGGAGAGTCAGTCCCTTTAACCTCCTGTTTGGCCCAGTTTGCAATTTCTGCGGAAGATGAACAGGAATAGCGAGAACCAATGAGAGACTAGCTGGAAGGTGTCTGGACGGGCAAATTTAACTCTCATTTCCCACCAGGAAGAGGAATTAACCAAAGGCTCAGCGTGCCGTGCCGGAACCAGATTAGGGCCTGAAGCCATCCTGCGGTGTTGCGGCCAGCTCAAAAGAAAGCGAGTTGAAGAAAGGAGCTCAGGGGCACTGTAATTCACAAACCTGCAGAGTTATAAATGACAGCTATCGTCCAAAAATATACTGAAGTAAGGCTGCCAAGAGGACTTGAAAGCGGGGCAGAATTGCAGGAAACCGATTTCAGGAGGCAGACTGGAATTGCATTGAAAGCATAGGAAAAGAGGCAGAACGTCCACAATGATGCACTTGGCCAAAAAGGGCGTATGCGTTTTTTCCTGAATATATTCAGGAAAAAACGCATACGCCCTTTTTGGCCAACCAAGCAAGCTTGCAAAGGAAATCTACACTACAATGAAGTCTCACTTCCCCCCGGTCAAAAGGGCCATCTGAAAAAAGTGTAAAATCCAGAAAGGCAGGACAGGCCATGGAGAACTGGGAGCCTTGTTATGCTGATGGGCGGGATGTAAATTGCCAACAGACACTCGGGAGAAGTGTATGGTGTTTCCTGAAACATCTAAAAAACAAAGCAACAGAGCCTAGGGCACTTCCACTTATGGTCCTATAGCTTAGGGAAATTAAAATCAAAAAGACACAGCCACCCCAAAGTTTGGGACGCCTCTGTTTACAAGAACCTCGTTTACAGTACAAGTTCAACATCGCAGAAAGTGAAAAATGGATAAAGAAGTTGTGGTATTTACTTACAAAGCAATATCACTCAGCAATGAAATCTATGTCATCAGGCCCTTAGCAGCACAATGAGTGGATTCAGGTATGATGATTCTAACTGAAATAAGTCACACAGAAAAAGAACCATCATAAGATATCAGTAATACACGGAATGTAAACTTGGCTACACAGGAACTGAATTACAGAACAGAACAGGGTCTCAAATTTAGAAAACCAACTTATGCTTGCTTAAGGGTAAAGGTGAGTTGGGGTGCTGCATAAAACCAGAGATTGAAATGAGCACAGATAAAGTTCCTTAAGCCAAATATGGAATAGACAAGAGCTACTCCTTGCTCAACGAAATGGACTCAACACCGCATATTAAATGCCTAAGAATGTACCTGACTAGTAAGTATCTTAAAACCTATGGATTGCTATGTCTCCGAAAGAGAATCAAGCATGTGTACAGGGGCATAAACGCAGCAGTGATAGGATTGGAGAGGTTCGGTGAGCAAATGAAGACCCTTTGAAGTCATATTGCATGGTACCCATTCCACGGGTTTCAACTACCCAGGTTTAAGGTATTCTTCCTTCAGCTAAAACATGCATGTGGAACCTAGAGTATGATCAACCATGTGATCGGGAGACGTGTTCAAATATGTCTCAGTTTTCGTACCCTGGTACTCGGGTGCAACATTCCAGACGCTTTACTAACACCCTCCCGACTTGGAGAGTCAGTCCCTTTAACCTCCTGTTTGGCCCAGTTTGCAATTTCTGCGGAAGATGAACAGGAATAGCGAGAACCAATGAGAGACTAGCTGGAGGTGTCTGGACGGGCAAATTTAACTCTCATTTCCCACCAGGAAGAGGAATTAACCAAAGGCTCAGCGTGCCGTGCCGGAACCAGATTAGGGCCTGAAGCCATCCTGCGGTGTTGCGGCCAGCTCAAAAGAAAGCGAGTTGAAGAAAGGAGCTCAGGGGCACTGTAATTCACAAACCTGCAGAGTTATAAATGACAGCTATCGTCCAAAAATATACTGAAGTAAGGCTGCCAAGAGGACTTGAAAGCGGGGCAGAATTGCAGGAAACCGATTTCAGGAGGCAGACTGGAATTGCATTGAAAGCATAGGAAAAGAGGCAGAACGTCCACAATGATGCACTTGGCCAAAAAGGGCGTATGCGTTTTTTCCTGAATATATTCAGGAAAAAACGCATACGCCCTTTTTGGCCAACCAAGCAAGCTTGCAAAGGAAATCTACACTACAATGAAGTCTCACTTCCCCCCGGTCAAAAGGGCCATCTGAAAAATGTGTAAAATCCAGAAAGGCAGGACAGGCCATGGAGAACTGGGAGCCTTGTTATGCTGATGGGCGGGATGTAAATTGCCAACAGACACTCGGGAGAAGTGTATGGTGTTTCCTGAAACATCTAAAAAACAAAGCAACAGAGCCTAGGGCACTTCCACTTATGGTCCTATAGCTTAGGGAAATTAAAATCAAAAAGACACAGCCACCCCAAAGTTTGGGACGCCTCTGTTTACAAGAACCTCGTTTACCGTACAAGTTCAACATCGCAGAAAGTGAAAAATGGATAAAGAAGTTGTGGTATTTACTTACAAAGCAATATCACTCAGCAATGAAATCTATGTCATCAGGCCCTTAGCAGCACAATGAGTGGATTCAGGTATGATGATTCTAACTGAAATAAGTCACACAGAAAAAGAAACATCATAAGATATCAGTAATACATGGAATGTAAACTTGGCTACACAGGAACTGAATTACAGAACAGAACAGGGTCTCAAATTTAGAAAACCAACTTATGCTTGCTTAAGGGGAAAGGTGAGTTGGGGTGCTGCATAAAACCAGAGATTGAAATGAGCACAGATAAAGTTCCTTAAGCCAAATATGGAATAGACAAGAGCTACTCCTTGCTCAACGAAATGGACTCAACACCGCATATTAAATGCCTAAGAATGTACCTGACTAGTAAGTATCTTAAAACCTATGGATTGCTATGTCTCCGAAAGAGAATCAAGCATGTGTACAGGGGCATAAACGCAGCAGTGATAGGATTGGAGAGGTTCGGTGAGCAAATGAAGACCCTTTGAAGTCATATTGCATGGTACCCATTCCACGGGTTTCAACTACCCAGGTTTAAGGTATTCTTCCTTCAGTTAAAACATGCATGTGGAACCTAGAGTATGATCAACCATGTGATCGGGAGACGTGTTCAAATATGTCTCAGTTTTCGTACCCTGGTACTCGGGTGCAACATTCCAGACGCTTTACTAACACCCTCCCGACTTGGAGAGTCAGTCCCTTTAACCTCCTGTTTGGCCCAGTTTGCAATTTCTGCGGAAGATGAACAGGAATAGCGAGAACCAATGAGAGACTAGCTGGAGGTGTCTGGACGGGCAAATTTAACTCTCATTTCCCACCAGGAAGAGGAATTAACCAAAGGCTCAGCGTGCCGTGCCGGAACCAGATTAGGGCCTGAAGCCATCCTGCGGTGTTGCGGCCAGCTCAAAAGAAAGCGAGTTGAAGAAAGGAGCTCAGGGGCACTGTAATTCACAAACCTGCAGAGTTATAAATGACAGCTATCGTCCAAAAATATACTGAAGTAAGGCTGCCAAGAGGACTTGAAAGCGGGGCAGAATTGCAGGAAACCGATTTCAGGAGGCAGACTGGAATTGCATTGAAAGCATAGGAAAAGAGGCAGAACGTCCACAATGATGCACTTGGCCAAAAAGGGCGTATGCGTTTTTTCCTGAATATATTCAGGAAAAAACGCATACGCCCTTTTTGGCCAACCAAGCAAGCTTGCAAAGGAAATCTACACTACAATGAAGTCTCACTTCCCCCCGGTCAAAAGGGCCATCTGAAAAAAGTGTAAAATCCAGAAAGGCAGGACAGGCCATGGAGAACTGGGAGCCTTGTTATGCTGATGGGCGGGATGTAAATTGCCAACAGACACTCGGGAGAAGTGTATGGTGTTTCCTGAAACATCTAAAAAACAAAGCAACAGAGCCTAGGGCACTTCCACTTATGGTCCTATAGCTTAGGGAAATTAAAATCAAAAAGACACAGCCACCCCAAAGTTTGGGACGCCTCTGTTTACAAGAACCTCGTTTACCGTACAAGTTCAACATCGCAGAAAGTGAAAAATGGATAAAGAAGTTGTGGTATTTACTTACAAAGCAATATCACTCAGCAATGAAATCTATGTCATCAGGCCCTTAGCAGCACAATGGGTGGATTCAGGTATGATGATTCTAACTGAAATAAGTCACACAGAAAAAGAAACATCATAAGATATCAGTAATACATGGAATGTAAACTTGGCTACACAGGAACTGAATTACAGAACAGAACAGGGTCTCAAATTTAGAAAACCAACTTATGCTTGCTTAAGGGGAAAGGTGAGTTGGGGTGCTGCATAAAACCAGAGATTGAAATGAGCACAGATAAAGTTCCTTAAGCCAAATATGGAATAGACAAGAGCTACTCCTTGCTCAACGAAATGGACTCAACACCGCATATTAAATGCCTAAGAATGTACCTGACTAGTAAGTATCTTAAAACCTATGGATTGCTATGTCTCCGAAAGAGAATCAAGCATGTGTACAGGGGCATAAACGCAGCAGTGATAGGATTGGAGAGGTTCGGTGAGCAAATGAAGACCCTTTGAAGTCATATTGCATGGTACCCATTCCATGGGTTTCAACTACCCAGGTTTAAGGTATTCTTCCTTCAGTTAAAACATGCATGTGGAACCTAGAGTATGATCAACCATGTGATCGGGAGACGTGTTCAAATATGTCTCAGTTTTCGTACCCTGGTACTCGGGTGCAACATTCCAGACGCTTTACTAACACCCTCCCGACTTGGAGAGTCAGTCCCTTTAACCTCCTGTTTGGCCCAGTTTGCAATTTCTGCGGAAGATGAACAGGAATAGCGAGAACCAATGAGAGACTAGCTGGAGGTGTCTGGACGGGCAAATTTAACTCTCATTTCCCACCAGGAAGAGGAATTAACCAAAGGCTCAGCGTGCCGTGCCGGAACCAGATTAGGGCCTGAAGCCATCCTGCGGTGTTGCGGCCAGCTCAAAAGAAAGCGAGTTGAAGAAAGGAGCTCAGGGGCACTGTAATTCACAAACCTGCAGAGTTATAAATGACAGCTATCGTCCAAAAATATACTGAAGTAAGGCTGCCAAGAGGACTTGAAAGCGGGGCAGAATTGCAGGAAACCGATTTCAGGAGGCAGACTGGAATTGCATTGAAAGCATAGGAAAAGAGGCAGAACGTCCACAATGATGCACTTGGCCAAAAAGGGCGTATGCGTTTTTTCCTGAATATATTCAGGAAAAAACGCATACGCCCTTTTTGGCCAACCAAGCAAGCTTGCAAAGGAAATCTGCACTACAATGAAGTCTCACTTCCCCCCGGTCAAAAGGGCCATCTGAAAAAAGTGTAAAATCCAGAAAGGCAGGACAGGCCATGGAGAACTGGGAGCCTTGTTATGCTGATGGGCGGGATGTAAATTGCCAACAGACACTCGGGAGAAGTGTATGGTGTTTCCTGAAACATCTAAAAAACAAAGCAACAGAGCCTAGGGCACTTCCACTTATGGTCCTATAGCTTAGGGAAATTAAAATCAAAAAGACACAGCCACCCCAAAGTTTGGGACGCCTCTGTTTACAAGAACCTCGTTTACCGTACAAGTTCAACATCGCAGAAAGTGAAAAATGGATAAAGAAGTTGTGGTATTTACTTACAAAGCAATATCACTCAGCAATGAAATCTATGTCATCAGGCCCTTAGCAGCACAATGGGTGGATTCAGGTATGATGATTCTAACTGAAATAAGTCACACAGAAAAAGAAACATCATAAGATATCAGTAATACACGGAATGTAAACTTGGCTACACAGGAACTGAATTACAGAACAGAACAGGGTCTCAAATTTAGAAAACCAACTTATGCTTGCTTAAGGGGAAAGGTGAGTTGGGGTGCTGCATAAAACCAGAGATTGAAATGAGCACAGATAAAGTTCCTTAAGCCAAATATGGAATAGACAAGAGCTACTCCTTGCTCAACGAAATGGACTCAACACCGCATATTAAATGCCTAAGAATGTACCTGACTAGTAAGTATCTTAAAACCTATGGATTGCTATGTCTCCGAAAGAGAATCAAGCATGTGTACAGGGGCATAAACGCAGCAGTGATAGGATTGGAGAGGTTCGGTGAGCAAATGAAGACCCTTTGAAGTCATATTGCATGGTACCCATTCCACGGGTTTCAACTACCCAGGTTTAAGGTATTCTTCCTTCAGTTAAAACATGCATGTGGAACCTAGAGTATGATCAACCATGTGATCGGGAGACGTGTTCAAATATGTCTCAGTTTTCGTACCCTGGTACTCGGGTGCAACATTCCAGACGCTTTACTAACACCCTCCCGACTTGGAGAGTCAGTCCCTTTAACCTCCTGTTTGGCCCAGTTTGCAATTTCTGCGGAAGATGAACAGGAATAGCGAGAACCAATGAGAGACTAGCTGGAGGTGTCTGGACGGGCAAATTTAACTCTCATTTCCCACCAGGAAGAGGAATTAACCAAAGGCTCAGCGTGCCGTGCCGGAACCAGATTAGGGCCTGAAGCCATCCTGCGGTGTTGCGGCCAGCTCAAAAGAAAGCGAGTTGAAGAAAGGAGCTCAGGGGCACTGTAATTCACAAACCTGCAGAGTTATAAATGACAGCTATCGTCCAAAAATATACTGAAGTAAGGCTGCCAAGAGGACTTGAAAGCGGGGCAGAATTGCAGGAAACCGATTTCAGGAGGTAGACTGGAATTGCATTGAAAGCATAGGAAAAGAGGCAGAACGTCCACAATGATGCACTTGGCCAAAAAGGGCGTATGCGTTTTTTCCTGAATATATTCAGGAAAAAACGCATACGCCCTTTTTGGCCAACCAAGCAAGCTTGCAAAGGAAATCTGCACTACAATGAAGTCTCACTTCCCCCCGGTCAAAAGGGCCATCTGAAAAAAGTGTAAAATCCAGAAAGGCAGGACAGGCCATGGAGAACTGGGAGCCTTGTTATGCTGATGGGCGGGATGTAAATTGCCAACAGACACTCGGGAGAAGTGTATGGTGTTTCCTGAAACATCTAAAAAACAAAGCAACAGAGCCTAGGGCACTTCCACTTATGGTCCTATAGCTTAGGGAAATTAAAATCAAAAAGACACAGCCACCCCAAAGTTTGGGACGCCTCTGTTTACAAGAACCTCGTTTACAGTACAAGTTCAACATCGCAGAAAGTGAAAAATGGATAAAGAAGTTGTGGTATTTACTTACAAAGCAATATCACTCAGCAATGAAATCTATGTCATCAGGCCCTTAGCAGCACAATGAGTGGATTCAGGTATGATGATTCTAACTGAAATAAGTCACACAGAAAAAGAAACATCATAAGATATCAGTAATACACGGAATGTAAACTTGGCTACACAGGAACTGAATTACAGAACAGAACAGGGTCTCAAATTTAGAAAACCAACTTATGCTTGCTAAAGGGGAAAGGTGAGTTGGGGTGCTGCATAAAACCAGAGATTGAAATGAGCACAGATAAAGTTCCTTAAGCCAAATATGGAATAGACAAGAGCTACTCCTTGCTCAACGAAATGGACTCAACACCGCATATTAAATGCCTAAGAATGTACCTGACTAGTAAGTATCTTAACACCTATGGATTGCTATGTCTCCGAAAGAGAATCAAGCATGTGTACAGGGGCATAAACGCAGCAGTGATAGGATTGGAGAGGTTCGGTGAGCAAATGAAGACCCTTTGAAGTCATATTGCATGGTACCCATTCCACGGGTTTCAACTACCCAGGTTTAAGGTATTCTTCCTTCAGCTAAAACATGCATGTGGAACCTAGAGTATGATCAACCATGTGATCGGGAGACGTGTTCAAATATGTCTCAGTTTTCGTACCCTGGTACTCGGGTGCAACATTCCAGACGCTTTACTAACACCCTCCCGACTTGGAGAGTCAGTCCCTTTAACCTCCTGTTTGGCCCAGTTTGCAATTTCTGCGGAAGATGAACAGGAATAGCGAGAACCAATGAGAGACTAGCTGGAGGTGTCTGGACGGGCAAATTTAACTCTCATTTCCCACCAGGAAGAGGAATTAACCAAAGGCTCAGCGTGCCGTGCCGGAACCAGATTAGGGCCTGAAGCCATCCTGCGGTGTTGCGGCCAGCTCAAAAGAAAGCGAGTTGAAGAAAGGAGCTCAGGGGCACTGTAATTCACAAACCTGCAGAGTTATAAATGACAGCTATCGTCCAAAAATATACTGAAGTAAGGCTGCCAAGAGGACTTGAAAGCGGGGCAGAATTGCAGGAAACCGATTTCAGGAGGTAGACTGGAATTGCATTGAAAGCATAGGAAAAGAGGCAGAACGTCCACAATGATGCACTTGGCCAAAAAGGGCGTATGCGTTTTTTCCTGAATATATTCAGGAAAAAACGCATACGCCCTTTTTGGCCAACCAAGCAAGCTTGCAAAGGAAATCTGCACTACAATGAAGTCTCACTTCCCCCCGGTCAAAAGGGCCATCTGAAAAAAGTGTAAAATCCAGAAAGGCAGGACAGGCCATGGAGAACTGGGAGCCTTGTTATGCTGATGGGCGGGATGTAAATTGCCAACAGACACTCGGGAGAAGTGTATGGTGTTTCCTGAAACATCTAAAAAACAAAGCAACAGAGCCTAGGGCACTTCCACTTATGGTCCTATAGCTTAGGGAAATTAAAATCAAAAAGACACAGCCACCCCAAAGTTTGGGACGCCTCTGTTTACAAGAACCTCGTTTACAGTACAAGTTCAACATCGCAGAAAGTGAAAAATGGATAAAGAAGTTGTGGTATTTACTTACAAAGCAATATCACTCAGCAATGAAATCTATGTCATCAGGCCCTTAGCAGCACAATGAGTGGATTCAGGTATGATGATTCTAACTGAAATAAGTCACACAGAAAAAGAAACATCATAAGATATCAGTAATACACGGAATGTAAACTTGGCTACACAGGAACTGAATTACAGAACAGAACAGGGTCTCAAATTTAGAAAACCAACTTATGCTTGCTAAAGGGGAAAGGTGAGTTGGGGTGCTGCATAAAACCAGAGATTGAAATGAGCACAGATAAAGTTCCTTAAGCCAAATATGGAATAGACAAGAGCTACTCCTTGCTCAACGAAATGGACTCAACACCGCATATTAAATGCCTAAGAATGTACCTGACTAGTAAGTATCTTAACACCTATGGATTGCTATGTCTCCGAAAGAGAATCAAGCATGTGTACAGGGGCATAAACGCAGCAGTGATAGGATTGGAGAGGTTCGGTGAGCAAATGAAGACCCTTTGAAGTCATATTGCATGGTACCCATTCCACGGGTTTCAACTACCCAGGTTTAAGGTATTCTTCCTTCAGCTAAAACATGCATGTGGAACCTAGAGTATGATCAACCATGTGATCGGGAGACGTGTTCAAATATGTCTCAGTTTTCGTACCCTGGTACTCGGGTGCAACATTCCAGACGCTTTACTAACACCCTCCCGACTTGGAGAGTCAGTCCCTTTAACCTCCTGTTTGGCCCAGTTTGCAATTTCTGCGGAAGATGAACAGGAATAGCGAGAACCAATGAGAGACTAGCTGGAGGTGTCTGGACGGGCAAATTTAACTCTCATTTCCCACCAGGAAGAGGAATTAACCAAAGGCTCAGCGTGCCGTGCCGGAACCAGATTAGGGCCTGAAGCCATCCTGCGGTGTTGCGGCCAGCTCAAAAGAAAGCGAGTTGAAGAAAGGAGCTCAGGGGCACTGTAATTCACAAACCTGCAGAGTTATAAATGACAGCTATCGTCCAAAAATATACTGAAGTAAGGCTGCCAAGAGGACTTGAAAGCGGGGCAGAATTGCAGGAAACCGATTTCAGGAGGTAGACTGGAATTGCATTGAAAGCATAGGAAAAGAGGCAGAACGTCCACAATGATGCACTTGGCCAAAAAGGGCGTATGCGTTTTTTCCTGAATATATTCAGGAAAAAACGCATACGCCCTTTTTGGCCAACCAAGCAAGCTTGCAAAGGAAATCTGCACTACAATGAAGTCTCACTTCCCCCCGGTCAAAAGGGCCATCTGAAAAAAGTGTAAAATCCAGAAAGACAGGACAGGCCATGGAGAACTGGGAGCCTTGTTATGCTGATGGGCGGGATGTAAATTGCCAACAGACACTCGGGAGAAGTGTATGGTGTTTCCTGAAACATCTAAAAAACAAAGCAACAGAGCCTAGGGCACTTCCACTTATGGTCCTATAGCTTAGGGAAATTAAAATCAAAAAGACACAGCCACCCCAAAGTTTGGGACGCCTCTGTTTACAAGAACCTCGTTTACAGTACAAGTTCAACATCGCAGAAAGTGAAAAATGGATAAAGAAGTTGTGGTATTTACTTACAAAGCAATATCACTCAGCAATGAAATCTATGTCATCAGGCCCTTAGCAGCACAATGAGTGGATTCAGGTATGATGATTCTAACTGAAATAAGTCACACAGAAAAAGAACCATCATAAGATATCAGTAATACACGGAATGTAAACTTGGCTACACAGGAACTGAATTACAGAACAGAACAGGGTCTCAAATTTAGAAAACCAACTTATGCTTGCTTAAGGGGAAAGGTGAGTTGGGGTGCTGCATAAAACCAGAGATTGAAATGAACACAGATAAAGTTCCTTAAGCCAAATATGGAATAGACAAGAGCTACTCCTTGCTCAACGAAATGGACTCAACACCGCATATTAAATGCCTAAGAATGTACCTGACTAGTAAGTATCTTAAAACCTATGGATTGCTATGTCTCCGAAAGAGAATCAAGCATGTGTACAGGGCCATAAACGCAGCAGTGATAGGATTGGAGAGGTTCGGTGAGCAAATGAAGACCCTTTGAAGTCATATTGCATGGTACCCATTCCACGGGTTTCAACTACCCAGGTTTAAGGTATTCTTCCTTCAGCTAAAACATGCATGTGGAACCTAGAGTATGATCAACCATGTGATCGGGAGACGTGTTCAAATATGTCTCAGTTTTCGTACCCTGGTACTCGGGTGCAACATTCCAGACGCTTTACTAACACCCTCCCGACTTGGAGAGTCAGTCCCTTTAACCTCCTGTTTGGCCCAGTTTGCAATTTCTGCGGAAGATGAACAGGAATAGCGAGAACCAATGAGAGACTAGCTGGAGGTGTCTGGACGGGCAAATTTAACTCTCATTTCCCACCAGGAAGAGGAATTAACCAAAGGCTCAGCGTGCCGTGCCGGAACCAGATTAGGGCCTGAAGCCATCCTGCGGTGTTGCGGCCAGCTCAAAAGAAAGCGAGTTGAAGAAAGGAGCTCAGGGGCACTGTAATTCACAAACCTGCAGAGTTATAAATGACAGCTATCGTCCAAAAATATACTGAAGTAAGGCTGCCAAGAGGACTTGAAAGCGGGACAGAATTGCAGGAAACCGATTTCAGGAGGTAGACTGGAATTGCATTGAAAGCATAGGAAAAGAGGCAGAACGTCCACAATGATGCACTTGGCCAAAAAGGGCGTATGCGTTTTTTCCTGAATATATTCAGGAAAAAACGCATACGCCCTTTTTGGCCAACCAAGCAAGCTTGCAAAGGAAATCTGCACTACAATGAAGTCTCACTTCCCCCCGGTCAAAAGGGCCATCTGAAAAAAGTGTAAAATCCAGAAAGACAGGACAGGCCATGGAGAACTGGGAGCCTTGTTATGCTGATGGGCGGGATGTAAATTGCCAACAGACACTCGGGAGAAGTGTATGGTGTTTCCTGAAACATCTAAAAAACAAAGCAACAGAGCCTAGGGCACTTCCACTTATGGTCCTATAGCTTAGGGAAATTAAAATCAAAAAGACACAGCCACCCCAAAGTTTGGGACGCCTCTGTTTAGAAGAACCTCATTTACAGTACAAGTTCAACATCGCAGAAAGTGAAAAATGGATAAAGAAGTTGTGGTATTTACTTACAAAGCAATATCACTCAGCAATGAAATCTATGTCATCAGGCCCTTAGCAGCACAATGAGTGGATTCAGGTATGATGATTCTAACTGAAATAAGTCACACAGAAAAAGAACCATCATAAGATATCAGTAATACACGGAATGTAAACTTGGCTACACAGGAACTGAATTACAGAACAGAACAGGGTCTCAAATTTAGAAAACCAACTTATGCTTGCTTAAGGGGAAAGGTGAGTTGGGGTGCTGCATAAAACCAGAGATTGAAATGAACACAGATAAAGTTCCTTAAGCCAAATATGGAATAGACAAGAGCTACTCCTTGCTCAACGAAATGGACTCAACACCGCATATTAAATGCCTAAGAATGTACCTGACTAGTAAGTATCTTAAAACCTATGGATTGCTATGTCTCCGAAAGAGAATCAAGCATGTGTACAGGGCCATAAACGCAGCAGTGATAGGATTGGAGAGGTTCGGTGAGCAAATGAAGACCCTTTGAAGTCATATTGCATGGTACCCATTCCACGGGTTTCAACTACCCAGGTTTAAGGTATTCTTCCTTCAGCTAAAACATGCATGTGGAACCTAGAGTATGATCAACCATGTGATCGGGAGACGTGTTCAAATATGTCTCAGTTTTCGTACCCTGGTACTCGGGTGCAACATTCCAGACGCTTTACTAACACCCTCCCGACTTGGAGAGTCAGTCCCTTTAACCTCCTGTTTGGCCCAGTTTGCAATTTCTGCGGAAGATGAACAGGAATAGCGAGAACCAATGAGAGACTAGCTGGAGGTGTCTGGACGGGCAAATTTAACTCTCATTTCCCACCAGAAAGAGGAATTAACCAAAGGCTCAGCGTGCCGTGCCGGAACCAGATTAGGGCCTGAAGCCATCCTGCGGTGTTGCGGCCAGCTCAAAAGAAAGCGAGTTGAAGAAAGGAGCTCAGGGGCACTGTAATTCACAAACCTGCAGAGTTATAAATGACAGCTATCGTCCAAAAATATACTGAAGTAAGGCTGCCAAGAGGACTTGAAAGCGGGGCAGAATTGCAGGAAACCGATTTCAGGAGGTAGACTGGAATTGCATTGAAAGCATAGGAAAAGAGGCAGAACGTCCACAATGATGCACTTGGCCAAAAAGGGCGTATGCGTTTTTTCCTGAATATATTCAGGAAAAAACGCATACGCCCTTTTTGGCCAACCAAGCAAGCTTGCAAAGGAAATCTGCACTACAATGAAGTCTCACTTCCCCCCGGTCAAAAGGGCCATCTGAAAAAAGTGTAAAATCCAGAAAGGCAGGACAGGCCATGGAGAACTGGGAGCCTTGTTATGCTGATGGGCGGGATGTAAATTGCCAACAGACACTCGGGAGAAGTGTATGGTGTTTCCTGAAACATCTAAAAAACAAAGCAACAGAGCCTAGGGCACTTCCACTTATGGTCCTATAGCTTAGGGAAATTAAAATCAAAAAGACACAGCCACCCCAAAGTTTGGGACGCCTCTGTTTACAAGAACCTCGTTTACAGTACAAGTTCAACATCGCAGAAAGTGAAAAATGGATAAAGAAGTTGTGGTATTTACTTACAAAGCAATATCACTCAGCAATGAAATCTATGTCATCAGGCCCTTAGCAGCACAATGAGTGGATTCAGGTATGATGATTCTAACTGAAATAAGTCACACAGAAAAAGAACCATCATAAGATATCAGTAATACACGGAATGTAAACTTGGCTACACAGGAACTGAATTACAGAACAGAACAGGGTCTCAAATTTAGAAAACCAACTTATGCTTGCTTAAGGGGAAAGGTGAGTTGGGGTGCTGCATAAAACCAGAGATTGAAATGAACACAGATAAAGTTCCTTAAGCCAAATATGGAATAGACAAGAGCTACTCCTTGCTCAACGAAATGGACTCAACACCGCATATTAAATGCCTAAGAATGTACCTGACTAGTAAGTATCTTAAAACCTATGGATTGCTATGTCTCCGAAAGAGAATCAAGCATGTGTACAGGGCCATAAACGCAGCAGTGATAGGATTGGAGAGGTTCGGTGAGCAAATGAAGACCCTTTGAAGTCATATTGCATGGTACCCATTCCACGGGTTTCAACTACCCAGGTTTAAGGTATTCTTCCTTCAGCTAAAACATGCATGTGGAACCTAGAGTATGATCAACCATGTGATCGGGAGACGTGTTCAAATATGTCTCAGTTTTCGTACCCTGGTACTCGGGTGCAACATTCCAGACGCTTTACTAACACCCTCCCGACTTGGAGAGTCAGTCCCTTTAACCTCCTGTTTGGCCCAGTTTGCAATTTCTGCGGAAGATGAACAGGAATAGCGAGAACCAATGAGAGACTAGCTGGAGGTGTCTGGACGGGCAAATTTAACTCTCATTTCCCACCAGGAAGAGGAATTAACCAAAGGCTCAGCGTGCCGTGCCGGAACCAGATTAGGGCCTGAAGCCATCCTGCGGTGTTGCGGCCAGCTCAAAAGAAAGCGAGTTGAAGAAAGGAGCTCAGGGGCACTGTAATTCACAAACCTGCAGAGTTATAAATGACAGCTATCGTCCAAAAATATACTGAAGTAAGGCTGCCAAGAGGACTTGAAAGCGGGGCAGAATTGCAGGAAACCGATTTCAGGAGGTAGACTGGAATTGCATTGAAAGCATAGGAAAAGAGGCAGAACGTCCACAATGATGCACTTGGCCAAAAAGGGCGTATGCGTTTTTTCCTGAATATATTCAGGAAAAAACGCATACGCCCTTTTTGGCCAACAAGCAAGCTTGCAAAGGAAATCTGCACTACAATGAAGTCTCACTTCCCCCCGGTCAAAAGGGCCATCTGAAAAAAGTGTAAAATCCAGAAAGGCAGGACAGGCCATGGAGAACTGGGAGCCTTGTTATGCTGATGGGCGGGATGTAAATTGCCAACAGACACTCGGGAGAAGTGTATGGTGTTTCCTGAAACATCTAAAAAACAAAGCAACAGAGCCTAGGGCACTTCCACTTATGGTCCTATAGCTTAGGGAAATTAAAATCAAAAAGACACAGCCACCCCAAAGTTTGGGACGCCTCTGTTTACAAGAACCTCGTTTACAGTACAAGTTCAACATCGCAGAAAGTGAAAAATGGATAAAGAAGTTGTGGTATTTACTTACAAAGCAATATCACTCAGCAATGAAATCTATGTCATCAGGCCCTTAGCAGCACAATGAGTGGATTCAGGTATGATGATTCTAACTGAAATAAGTCACACAGAAAAAGAACCATCATAAGATATCAGTAATACACGGAATGTAAACTTGGCTACACAGGAACTGAATTACAGAACAGAACAGGGTCTCAAATTTAGAAAACCAACTTATGCTTGCTTAAGGGGAAAGGTGAGTTGGGGTGCTGCATAAAACCAGAGATTGAAATGAGCACAGATAAAGTTCCTTAAGCCAAATATGGAATAGACAAGAGCTACTCCTTGCTCAACGAAATGGACTCAACACCGCATATTAAATGCCTAAGAATGTACCTGACTAGTAAGTATCTTAAAACCTATGGATTGCTATGTCTCCGAAAGAGAATCAAGCATGTGTACAGGGGCATAAACGCAGCAGTGATAGGATTGGAGAGGTTCGGTGAGCAAATGAAGACCCTTTGAAGTCATATTGCATGGTACCCATTCCACGGGTTTCAACTACCCAGGTTTAAGGTATTCTTCCTTCAGCTAAAACATGCATGTGGAACCTAGAGTATGATCAACCATGTGATCGGGAGACGTGTTCAAATATGTCTCAGTTTTCGTACCCTGGTACTCGGGTGCAACATTCCAGACGCTTTACTAACACCCTCCCGACTTGGAGAGTCAGTCCCTTTAACCTCCTGTTTGGCCCAGTTTGCAATTTCTGCGGAAGATGAACAGGAATAGCGAGAACCAATGAGAGACTAGCTGGAGGTGTCTGGACGGGCAAATTTAACTCTCATTTCCCACCAGGAAGAGGAATTAACCAAAGGCTCAGCGTGCCGTGCCGGAACCAGATTAGGGCCTGAAGCCATCCTGCGGTGTTGCGGCCAGCTCAAAAGAAAGCGAGTTGAAGAAAGGAGCTCAGGGGCACTGTAATTCACAAACCTGCAGAGTTATAAATGACAGCTATCGTCCAAAAATATACTGAAGTAAGGCTGCCAAGAGGACTTGAAAGCGGGGCAGAATTGCAGGAAACCGATTTCAGGAGGTAGACTGGAATTGCATTGAAAGCATAGGAAAAGAGGCAGAACGTCCACAATGATGCACTTGGCCAAAAAGGGCGTATGCGTTTTTTCCTGAATATATTCAGGAAAAAACGCATACGCCCTTTTTGGCCAACCAAGCAAGCTTGCAAAGGAAATCTGCACTACAATGAAGTCTCACTTCCCCCCGGTCAAAAGGGCCATCTGAAAAAAGTGTAAAATCCAGAAAGGCAGGACAGGCCATGGAGAACTGGGAGCCTTGTTATGCTGATGGGCGGGATGTAAATTGCCAACAGACACTCGGGAGAAGTGTATGGTGTTTCCTGAAACATCTAAAAAACAAAGCAACAGAGCCTAGGGCACTTCCACTTATGGTCCTATAGCTTAGGGAAATTAAAATCAAAAAGACACAGCCACCCCAAACATTGGGACGCCTCTGTTTACAAGAACCTCGTTTACAGTACAAGTTCAACATCGCAGAAAGTGAAAAATGGATAAAGAAGTTGTGGTATTTACTTACAAAGCAATATCACTCAGCAATGAAATCTATGTCATCAGGCCCTTAGCAGCACAATGAGTGGATTCAGGTATGATGATTCTAACTGAAATAAGTCACACAGAAAAAGAAACATCATAAGATATCAGTAATACACGGAATGTAAACTTGGCTACACAGGAACTGAATTACAGAACAGAACAGGGTCTCAAATTTAGAAAACCAACTTATGCTTGCTTAAGGGGAAAGGTGAGTTGGGGTGCTGCATAAAACCAGAGATTGAAATGAGCACAGATAAAGTTCCTTAAGCCAAATATGGAATAGACAAGAGCTACTCCTTGCTCAACGAAATGGACTCAACACTGCATATTAAATGCCTAAGAATGTACCTGACTAGTAAGTATCTTAAAACCTATGGATTGCTATGTCTCCGAAAGAGAATCAAGCATGTGTACAGGGGCATAAACGCAGCAGTGATAGGATTGGAGAGGTTCGGTGAGCAAATGAAGACCCTTTGAAGTCATATTGCATGGTACCCATTCCACGGGTTTCAACTACCCAGGTTTAAGGTATTCTTCCTTCAGCTAAAACATGCATGTGGAACCTAGAGTATGATCAACCATGTGATCGGGAGACGTGTTCAAATATGTCTCAGTTTTCGTACCCTGGTACTCGGGTGCAACATTCCAGACGCTTTACTAACACCCTCCCGACTTGGAGAGTCAGTCCCTTTAACCTCCTGTTTGGCCCAGTTTGCAATTTCTGCGGAAGATGAACAGGAATAGCGAGAACCAATGAGAGACTAGCTGGAGGTGTCTGGACGGGCAAATTTAACTCTCATTTCCCACCAGGAAGAGGAAATAACCAAAGGCTCAGCGTGCCGTGCCGGAACCAGATTAGGGCCTGAAGCCATCCTGCGGTGTTGCGGCCAGCTCAAAAGAAAGCGAGTTGAAGAAAGGAGCTCAGGGGCACTGTAATTCACAAACCTGCAGAGTTATAAATGACAGCTATCGTCCAAAAATATACTGAAGTAAGGCTGCCAAGAGGACTTGAAAGCGGGGCAGAATTGCAGGAAACCGATTTCAGGAGGCAGACTGGAATTGCATTGAAAGCATAGGAAAAGAGGCAGAACGTCCACCATGATGCACTTGGCCAAAAAGGGCGTATGCGTTTTTTCCTGAATATATTCAGGAAAAAACGCATACGCCCTTTTTGGCCAACCAAGCAAGCTTGCAAAGGAAATCTGCACTACAATGAAGTCTCACTTCCCCCCGGTCAAAAGGGCCATCTGAAAAAAGTGTAAAATCCAGAAAGGCAGGACAGGCCATGGAGAACTGGGAGCCTTGTTATGCTGATGGGCGGGATGTAAATTGCCAACAGACACTCGGGAGAAGTGTATGGTGTTTCCTGAAACATCTAAAAAACAAAGCAACAGAGCCTAGGGCACTTCCACTTATGGTCCTATAGCTTAGGGAAATTAAAATCAAAAAGACACAGCCACCCCAAAGTTTGGGACGCCTCTGTTTACAAGAACCTCGTTTACCGTACAAGTTCAACATCGCAGAAAGTGAAAAATGGATAAAGAAGTTGTGGTATTTACTTACAAAGCAATATCACTCAGCAATGAAATCTATGTCATCAGGCCCTTAGCAGCACAATGAGTGGATTCAGGTATGATGATTCTAACTGAAATAAGTCACACAGAAAAAGAAACATCATAAGATATCAGTAATACACGGAATGTAAACTTGGCTACACAGGAACTGAATTACAGAACAGAACAGGGTCTCAAATTTAGAAAACCAACTTATGCTTGCTTAAGGGGAAAGGTGAGTTGGGGTGCTGCATAAAACCAGAGATTGAAATGAGCACAGATAAAGTTCCTTAAGCCAAATATGGAATAGACAAGAGCTACTCCTTGCTCAACGAAATGGACTCAACACCGCATATTAAATGCCTAAGAATGTACCTGACTAGTAAGTATCTTAAAACCTATGGATTGCTATGTCTCCGAAAGAGAATCAAGCATGTGTACAGGGGCATAAACGCAGCAGTGATAGGATTGGAGAGGTTCGGTGAGCAAATGAAGACCCTTTGAAGTCATATTGCATGGTACCCATTCCACGGGTTTCAACTACCCAGGTTTAAGGTATTCTTCCTTCAGCTAAAACATGCATGTGGAACCTAGAGTATGATCAACCATGTGATCGGGAGACGTGTTCAAATATGTCTCAGTTTTCGTACCTGGTACTCGGGTGCAACATTCCAGACGCTTTACTAACACCCTCCCGACTTGGAGAGTCAGTCCCTTTAACCTCCTGTTTGGCCCAGTTTGCAATTTCTGCGGAAGATGAACAGGAATAGCGAGAACCAATGAGAGACTAGCTGGAGGTGTCTGGACGGGCAAATTTAACTCTCATTTCCCACCAGGAAGAGGAATTAACCAAAGGCTCAGCGTGCCGTGCCGGAACCAGATTAGGGCCTGAAGCCATCCTGCGGTGTTGCGGCCAGCTCAAAAGAAAGCGAGTTGAAGAAAGGAGCTCAGGGGCACTGTAATTCACAAACCTGCAGAGTTATAAATGACAGCTATCGTCCAAAAATATACTGAAGTAAGGCTGCCAAGAGGACTTGAAAGCGGGGCAGAATTGCAGGAAACCGATTTCAGGAGGTAGACTGGAATTGCATTGAAAGCATAGGAAAAGAGGCAGAACGTCCACAATGATGCACTTGGCCAAAAAGGGCGTATGCGTTTTTTCCTGAATATATTCAGGAAAAAACGCATACGCCCTTTTTGGCCAACCAAGCAAGCTTGCAAAGGAAATCTGCACTACAATGAAGTCTCACTTCCCCCCGGTCAAAAGGGCCATCTGAAAAAAGTGTAAAATCCAGAAAGGCAGGACAGGCCATGGAGAACTGAGAGCCTTGTTATGCTGATGGGCGGGATGTAAATTGCCAACAGACACTCGGGAGAAGTGTATGGTGTTTCCTGAAACATCTAAAAAACAAAGCAACAGAGCCTAGGGCACTTCCACTTATGGTCCTATAGCTTAGGGAAATTAAAATCAAAAAGACACAGCCACCCCAAAGTTTGGGACGCCTCTGTTTACAAGAACCTCGTTTACAGTACAAGTTCAACATTGCAGAAAGTGAAAAATGGATAAAGAAGTTGTGGTATTTACTTACAAAGCAATATCACTCAGCAATGAAATGTATGTCATCAGGCCCTTAGCAGCACAATGAGTAGATTCAGGTATGATGATTCTAACTGAAATAAGTCACACAGAAAAAGAAACATCATAAGATATCAGTAATACACGGAATGTAAACTTGGCTACACAGGAACTGAATTACAGAACAGAACAGGGTCTCAAATTTAGAAAACCAACTTATGCTTGCTTAAGGGTAAAGGTGAGTTGGGGTGCTGCATAAAACCAGAGATTGAAATGAGCACAGATAAAGTTCCTTAAGCCAAATATGGAATAGACAAGAGCTACTCCTTGCTCAACGAAATGGACTCAACACCGCATATTAAATGCCTAAGAATGTACCTGACTAGTAAGTATCTTAAAACCTATGGATTGCTATGTCTCCGAAAGAGAATCAAGCATGTGTACAGGGGCATAAACGCAGCAGTGATAGGATTGGAGAGGTTCGGTGAGCAAATGAAGACCCTTTGAAGTCATATTGCATGGTACCCATTCCACGGGTTTCAACTACCCAGGTTTAAGGTATTCTTCCTTCAGCTAAAACATGCATGTGGAACCTAGAGTATGATCAACCATGTGATCGGGAGACGTGTTCAAATATGTCTCAGTTTTCGTACCCTGGTACTCGGGTGCAACATTCCAGACGCTTTACTAACACCATCCCGACTTGGAGAGTCAGTCCCTTTAACCTCCTGTTTGGCCCAGTTTGCAATTTCTGCGGAAGATGAACAGGAATAGCGAGAACCAATGAGAGACTAGCTGGAGGTGTCTGGACGGGCAAATTTAACTCTCATTTCCCACCAGGAAGAGGAATTAACCAAAGGCTCAGCGTGCCGTGCCGGAACCAGATTAGGGCCTGAAGCCATCCTGCGGTGTTGCGGCCAGCTCAAAAGAAAGCGAGTTGAAGAAAGGAGCTCAGGGGCACTGTAATTCACAAACCTGCAGAGTTATAAATGACAGCTATCGTCCAAAAATATACTGAAGTAAGGCTGCCAAGAGGACTTGAAAGCGGGGCAGAATTGCAGGAAACCGATTTCAGGAGGTAGACTGGAATTGCATTGAAAGCATAGGAAAAGAGGCAGAACGTCCACAATGATGCACTTGGCCAAAAAGGGCGTATGCGTTTTTTCCTGAATATATTCAGGAAAAAACGCATACGCCCTTTTTGGCCAACCAAGCAAGCTTGCAAAGGAAATCTGCACTACAATGAAGTCTCACTTCCCCCCGGTCAAAAGGGCCATCTGAAAAAAGTGTAAAATCCAGAAAGGCAGGACAGGCCATGGAGAACTGGGAGCCTTGTTATGCTGATGGGCGGGATGTAAATTGCCAACAGACACTCGGGAGAAGTGTATGGTGTTTCCTGAAACATCTAAAAAACAAAGCAACAGAGCCTAGGGCACTTCCACTTATGGTCCTATAGCTTAGGGAAATTAAAATCAAAAAGACACAGCCACCCCAAACATTGGGACGCCTCTGTTTACAAGAACCTCGTTTACAGTACAAGTTCAACATCGCAGAAAGTGAAAAATGGATAAAGAAGTTGTGGTATTTACTTACAAAGCAATATCACTCAGCAATGAAATCTATGTCATCAGGCCCTTAGCAGCACAATGAGTGGATTCAGGTATGATGATTCTAACTGAAATAAGTCACACAGAAAAAGAAACATCATAAGATATCAGTAATACACGGAATGTAAACTTGGCTACACAGGAACTGAATTACAGAACAGAACAGGGTCTCAAATTTAGAAAACCAACTTATGCTTGCTTAAGGGTAAAGGTGAGTTGGGGTGCTGCATAAAACCAGAGATTGAAATGAGCACAGATAAAGTTCCTTAAGCCAAATATGGAATAGACAAGAGCTACCTCTTGCTCAACGAAATGGACTCAACACCGCATATTAAATGCCTAAGAATGTACCTGACTAGTAAGTATCTTAAAACCTATGGATTGCTATGTCTCCGAAAGAGAATCAAGCATGTGTACAGGGGCATAAACGCAGCAGTGATAGGATTGGAGAGGTTCGGTGAGCAAATGAAGACCTTTTGAAGTCATATTGCATGGTACCCATTCCACGGGTTTCAACTACCCAGGTTTAAGGTATTCTTCCTTCAGCTAAAACATGCATGTGCAACCTAGAGTATGATCAACCATGTGATCGGGAGACGTGTTCAAATATGTCTCAGTTTTCGTACCCTGGTACTCGGGTGCAACATTCCAGACGCTTTACTAACACCCTCCCGACTTGGAGAGTCAGTCCCTTTAACCTCCTGTTTGGCCCAGTTTGCAATTTCTGCGGAAGATGAACAGGAATAGCGAGAACCAATGAGAGACTAGCTGGAGGTGTCTGGACGGGCAAATTTAACTCTCATTTCCCACCAGGAAGAGGAATTAACCAAAGGCTCAGCGTGCCGTGCCGGAACCAGATTAGGGCCTGAAGCCATCCTGCGGTGTTGCGGCCAGCTCAAAAGAAAGCGAGTTGAAGAAAGGAGCTCAGGGGCACTGTAATTCACAAACCTGCAGAGTTATAAATGACAGCTATCGTCCAAAAATATACTGAAGTAAGGCTGCCAAGAGGACTTGAAAGCGGGGCAGAATTGCAGGAAACCGATTTCAGGAGGTAGACTGGAATTGCATTGAAAGCATAGGAAAAGAGGCAGAACGTCCACAATGATGCACTTGGCCAAAAAGGGCGTATGCGTTTTTTCCTGAATATATTCAGGAAAAAACGCATACGCCCTTTTTGGCCAACCAAGCAAGCTTGCAAAGGAAATCTGCACTACAATGAAGTCTCACTTCCCCCCGGTCAAAAGGGCCATCTGAAAAAAGTGTAAAATCCAGAAAGGCAGGACAGGCCATGGAGAACTGGGAGCCTTGTTATGCTGATGGGCGGGATGTAAATTGCCAACAGACACTCGGGAGAAGTGTATGGTGTTTCCTGAAACATCTAAAAAACAAAGCAACAGAGCCTAGGGCACTTCCACTTATGGTCCTATAGCTTAGGGAAATTAAAATCAAAAAGACACAGCCACCCCAAACATTGGGACGCCTCTGTTTACAAGAACCTCGTTTACAGTACAAGTTCAACATCGCAGAAAGTGAAAAATGGATAAAGAAGTTGTGGTATTTACTTACAAAGCAATATCACTCAGCAATGAAATCTATGTCATCAGGCCCTTAGCAGCACAATGAGTGGATTCAGGTATGATGATTCTAACTGAAATAAGTCACACAGAAAAAGAACCATCATAAGATATCAGTAATACACGGAATGTAAACTTGGCTACACAGGAACTGAATTACAGAACAGAACAGGGTCTCAAATTTAGAAAACCAACTTATGCTTGCTTAAGGGTAAAGTTGAGTTGGGGTGCTGCATAAAACCAGAGATTGAAATGAGCACAGATAAAGTTCCTTAAGCCAAATATGGAATAGACAAGAGCTACCTCTTGCTCAACGAAATGGACTCAACACCGCATATTAAACGCCTAAGAATGTACCTGACTAGTAAGTATCTTAAAACCTATGGATTGCTATGTCTCCGAAAGAGAATCAAGCATGTGTACAGGGGCATAAACGCAGCAGTGATAGGATTGGAGAGGTTCGGTGAGCAAATGAAGACCCTTTGAAGTCATATTGCATGGTACCCATTCCACGGGTTTCAACTACCCAGGTTTAAGGTATTCTTCCTTCAGCTAAAACTTGCATGTGCAACCTAGAGTATGATCAACCATGTGATTGGGAGACGTGTTCAAATATGTCTCAGTTTTCGTACCCTGGTACTCGGGTGCAACATTCCAGACGCTTTACTAACACCCTCCCGACTTGGAGAGTCAGTCCCTTTAACCTCCTGTTTGGCCCAGTTTGCAATTTCTGCGGAAGATGAACAGGAATAGCGAGAACCAATGAGAGACTAGCTGGAGGTGTCTGGACGGGCAAATTTAACTCTCATTTCCCACCAGGAAGAGGAATTAACCAAAGGCTCAGCGTGTCGTGCCGGAACCAGATTAGGGCCTGAAGTCATCCTGCGGTGTTGCGGCCAGCTCAAAAGAAAGCGAGTTGAAGAAAGGAGCTCAGGGGCACTGTAATTCACAAACCTGCAGAGTTATAAATGACAGCTATCGTCCAAAAATATACTGAAGTAAGGCTGCCAAGAGGACTTGAAAGCGGGGCAGAATTGCAGGAAACCGATTTCAGGAGGTAGACTGGAATTGCATTGAAAGCATAGGAAAAGAGGCAGAACGTCCACAATGATGCACTTGGCCAAAAAGGGCGTATGCGTTTTTTCCTGAATATATTCAGGAAAAAACGCATACGCCCTTTTTGGCCAACCAAGCAAGCTTGCAAAGGAAATCTGCACTACAATGAAGTCTCACTTTCCCCCGGTCAAAAGGGCCATCTGAAAAAAGTGTAAAATCCAGAAAGGCAGGACAGGCCATGGAGAACTGGGAGCCTTGTTATGCTGATGGGCGGGATGTAAATTGCCAACAGACACTCGGGAGAAGTGTATGGTGTTTCCTGAAACATCTAAAAAACAAACCAACAGAGCCTAGGGCACTTCCACTTATGGTCCTATAGATTAGGGAAATTAAAATCAAAAAGACACAGCCACCCCAAAGTTTGGGACGCCTCTGTTTACAAGAACCTCGTTTACAGTACAAGTTCAACATCGCAGAAAGTGAAAAATGGATAAAGAAGTTGTGGTATTTACTTACAAAGCAATATCACTCAGCAATGAAATCTATGTCATCAGGCCCTTAGCAGCACAATGAGTGGATTCAGGTATGATGATTCTAACTGAAATAAGTCACACAGAAAAAGAAACATCATAAGATATCAGTAATACACGGAATGTAAACTTGGCTACACAGGAACTGAATTCCAAAACAGAATAGGGTCTCAAATTTAGAAAACCAACTTATGCTTGCTTAAGGGTAAAGGTGAGTTGGGGTGCTGCATAAAACCAGAGATTGAAATGAGCACAGATAAAGTTCCTTAAGCCAAATATGGAATAGACAAGAGCTACTCCTTGCTCAAAGAAATGGACTCAACACCGCATATTAAACGCCTAAGAATGTACCTGACTAGTAAGTATCTTAAAACCTATGGATTGCTATGTCTCCGAAAGAGAATCAAGCATGTGTACAGGGGCATAAACACAGCAGTGATAGGATTGGAGAGGTTCGGTGAGCAACTGAAGACCCTTTGAAGTCATATTGCATGGTACCCATTCCACGGGTTTCAACTACCCAGGTTTAAGGTATTCTTCCTTCAGGTAAAACATGCATGTGGAACCTAGAGTCTGATCAACCATGTGATCGGGAGACGTGTTCAAATATGTCTCAGTTTTCGTACCCTGGTACTCGGGTGCAACATTCCAGACGCTTTACTAACACCCTCCTGACATGGAGAGTCAGTCCCTTTAACCTCCTGTTTGGCCCAGTTTGCAATTTCTGCGGAAGATGAACAGGAATAGCGAGAACCAATGAGAGACTAGCTGGAGGTGTCTGGACGGGCAAATTTAACTCTCATTTCCCACCAGGAAGAGGAATTAACCAAAGGCTCAGCGTGCCGTGCCGGAACCAGATTAATTCCTGAAGCCATCCTGTGGTGTTGCGGCCAGGTCACAAGAAAGCGAGTTGAAGAAAGGAGCTCAGGGGCACTGTAATTCACAAACCTGCAGAGTTATAAATGACAGCTATCGTCCAAAAATATACTGAAGTAAGGCTGCCAAGAGGACTTGAAAGCGGGGCAGAATTGCAGGAAACCGATTTCAGGAGGTAGACTGGAATTGCATTGAAAGCATAGGAAAAGAGGCAGAACGTCCACAATGATGCACTTGGCCAAAAAGGGCGTATGCGTTTTTTCCTGAATATATTCAGGAAAAAACGCATACGCCCTTTTTGGCCAACCAAGCAAGCTTGCAAAGGAAATCTGCACTACAATGAAGTCTCACTTCCCCCCGGTCAAAAGGGCCATCTGAAAAAAGTGTAAAATCCAGAAAGGCAGGACAGGCCATGGAGAACTGGGAGCCTTGTTATGCTCATGGGCAGGATGTAAATTGCCAACAGACACTCGGGAGAAGTGTATGGTGTTTCCTGAAACATCTAAAAAACAAAGCAACAGAGCCTAGGGCACTTCCACTTATGGTCCTATAGATTAGGGAAATTAAAATCAAAAAGACACAGCCACCCCAAAGTTTGGGACGCCTCTGTTTACAAGAACCTCGTTTACAGTACAAGTTCAACATCGCAGAAAGTGAAAAATGGATAAAGAAGTTGTGGTATTTACTTACAAAGCAATATCACTCTGCAATGAAATCTATGTCATCAGGCCCTTAGCAGCACAATGAGTGGATTCAGGTATGATGATTCTAACTGAAATAAGTCACACAGAAAAAGAAACATCATAAGATATCAGTAATACACGGAATGTAAACTTGGCTACACAGGAACTGAATTCCAAAACAGAACAGGGTCTCAAATTTAGAAAACCAACTTATGCTTGCTTAAGGGGAAAGGTGAGTTGGGGTGCTGCATAAAACCAGAGATTGAAATGAGCACAGATAAAGTTCCTTAAGCCAAATATGGAATAGACAAGAGCTATTCCTTGCTCAACGAAATGGACACAACACCGCATATTAAACGCCTAAGAATGTACCTGACTAGTAAGTATCTTAAAACCTATGGATTGCTATGTCTCCGAAAGAGAATCAAGCATGTGTACAGGGGCATAAACGCAGCAGTGATAGGATTCGAGAGGTTTGGTGAGCAAATGAAGACCCTCTGAAGTCATATTGCATGGTACCCATTCCACGGGTTTCAACTACCCAGGTTTAAGGTATTCTTCCTTCAGCTAAAACATGCATGTGGAACCTAGAGTCTGATCAACCATGTGATCGGGAGACGTGTTCAAATATGTCTCAGTTTTTGTACCCTGGTACTCGGGTGCAACATTCCAGACGCTTTACTAACACCCTCCCGACTTGGAGAGTCAGTCCCTTTAACCTCCTGTTTGGCCCAGTTTGCAATTTCTGCGGAAGATGAACAGGAATAGCGAGAACCAATGAGAGACTAGCTGGAGGTGTCTGGACGGGCAAATTTAACTCTCATTTCCCACCAGGAAGAGGAATTAACCAAAGGCTCAGCGTGCCGTGCCGGAACCAGATTAGGGCCTGAAGCCATCCTGCGGTGTTGCGGCCAGCTCAAAAGAAAGCGAGTTGAAGAAAGGAGCTCAGGGGCACTGTAATTCACAAACCTGCAGAGTTATAAATGACAGCTGTCGTCCAAAAATATACTGAAGTAAGGCTGCCAAGAGGACTTGAAAGCGGGGCAGAATTGCAGGAAACCGATTTCAGGAGGTAGACTGGAATTGCATTGAAAGCATAGGAAAAGAGGCAGAACGTCCACAATGATGCACTTGGCCAAAAAGGGCGTATGCGTTTTTTCCTGAATATATTCAGGAAAAAACGCATACGCCCTTTTTGGCCAACCAAGCAAGCTTGCAAAGGAAATCTGCACTACAATGAAGTCTCACTTCCCCCCGGTCAAAAGGGCCATCTGAAAAAAGTGTAAAATCCAGAAAGGCAGGACAGGCCATGGAGAACTGGGAGCCTTGTTATGCTGATGGGCGCGATGTAAATTGCCAACAGACACTCGGGAGAAGTGTATGGTGTTTCCTGAAACATCTAAAAAACAAAGCAACAGAGCCTAGGGCACTTCCACTTATGGTCCTATAGATTAGGGAAATTAAAATCAAAAAGACACAGCCACCCCAAAGTTTGGGACGCCTCTGTTTACACGAACCTCGTTTACAGTACATGTTCAACATCGCAGAAAGTGAAAAATGGATAAAGAAGTTGTGGTATTTACTTACAAAACAATATCACTCTGCAATGAAATCTATGTCATCAGGCCCTTAGCAGCACAATGAGTGGATTCAGGTATGATGATTCTAACTGAAATAAGTCACACAGAAAAAGAAACATCATAAGATATCAGTAATACACGGAATGTAAACTTGGCTACACAGGAACTGAATTCCAAAACAGAACAGGGTCTCAAATTTAGAAAACCAACTTATGCTTGCTTAAGGGGAAAGGTGAGTTGGGGTGCTGCATAAAACCAGAGATTGAAATGAGCACAGATAAAGTTCCTTAAGCCAAATATGGAATAGACAAGAGCTACTCCTTGCTCAACGAAATGGACACAACACCGCATATTAAACGCCTAAGAATGTACCTGACTAGTAAGTATCTTAAAACCTATGGATTGCTATGTCTCCGAAAGAGAATCAAGCATGTGTACAGGGGCATAAACGCAGCAGTGATAGGATTGGAGAGGTTCGGTGAGCAAATGAAGACCCTCTGAAGTCATATTGCATGGTACCCATTCCACGGGTTTCAACTACCCAGGTTTAAGGTATTCTTCCTTCAGCTAAAACATGCATGTGGAACCTAGAGTCTGATCAACCATGTGATCGGGAGACGTGTTCAAATATGTCTCAGTTTTCGTACCCTGGTACTCGGGTGCAACATTCCAGACGCTTTACTAACACCCTCCTGACTTGGAGAGTCAGTCCCTTTAACCTCCTGTTTGGCCCAGTTTGCAATTTCTGCGGAAGATGAACAGGAATAGCGAGAACCAATGAGAGACTAGCTGGAGGTGTCTGGACGGGCAAATTTAACTCTCATTTCCCACCAGGAAGAGGAATTAACCAAAGGCTCAGCGTGCCGTGCCGGAACCAGATTAGGGCCTGAAGCCATCCTGCGGTGTTGCGTCCAGGTCACAAGAAAGCGAGTTGAAGAAAGGAGCTCAGGGGCACTGTAATTCACAAACCTGCAGAGTTATAAATGACAGCTATCGTCCAAAAATATACTGAAGTAAGGCTGCCAAGAGGACTTGAAAGCGGGGCAGAATTGCAGGAAACCGATTTCAGGAGGCAGACTGGAATTGCATTGAAAGCATAGGAAAAGAGGCAGAACGTCCACAATGATGCACTTGGCCAAAAAGGGCGTATGCGTTTTTTCCTGAATATATTCAGGAAAAAACGCATACGCCCTTTTTGGCCAACCAAGCAAGCTTGCAAAGGAAATCTGCACTACAATGAAGTCTCACTTCCCCCCGGTCAAAAGGGCCATCTGAAAAAAGTGTAAAATCCAGAAAGGCAGGACAGGCCATGGAGAACTGGGAGCCTTGTTATGCTGATGGGCGGGATGTAAATTGCCAACAGACACTCGGGAGAAGTGTATGGTGTTTCCTGAAACATCTAAAAAACAAAGCAACAGAGCCTAGGGCACTTCCACTTATGGTCCTATAGATTAGGGAAATTAAAATCAAAAAGACACAGCCACCCCAAAGTTTGGGACGCCTCTGTTTACAAGAACCTCGTTTACAGTACAAGTTCAACATCGCAGAAAGTGAAAAATGGATAAAGAAGTTGTGGTATTTACTTACAAAGCAATATCACTCTGCAATGAAATCTATGTCATCAGGCCCTTAGCAGCACAATGAGTGGATTCAGGTATGATGATTCTAACTGAAATAAGTCACACAGAAAAAGAAACATCATAAGATATCAGTAATACACGGAATGTAAACTTGGCTACACAGGAACTGAATTCCAAAACAGAACAGGGTCTCAAATTTAGAAAACCAACTTATGCTTGCTTAAGGGGAAAGGTGAGTTGGGGTGCTGCATAAAACCAGAGATTGAAATGAGCACAGATAAAGTTCCTTAAGCCAAATATGGAATAGACAAGAGCTACTCCTTGCTCAACGAAATGGACACAACACCGCATATTAAACGCCTAAGAATGTACCTGACTAGTAAGTATCTTAAAACCTATGGATTGCTATGTCTCCGAAAGAGAATCAAGCATGTGTACAGGGGCATAAACGCAGCAGTGATAGGATTGGAGAGGTTTGGTGAGCAAATGAAGACCCTCTGAAGTCATATTGCATGGTACCCATTCCACGGGTTTCAACTACCCAGGTTTAAGGTATTCTTCCTTCAGCTAAAACATGCATGTGGAACCTAGAGTATGATCAACCATGTGATCGGGAGACGTGTTCAAATATGTCTCAGTTTTTGTACCCTGGTACTCGGGTGCAACATTCCAGACGCTTTACTAACACCCTCCCGACTTGGAGAGTCAGTCCCTTTAACCTCCTGTTTGGCCCAGTTTGCAATTTCTACGGAAGATGAACAGGAATAGCGAGAACCAATGAGAGACTAGCTGGAGGTGTCTGGACGGGCAAATTTAACTCTCATTTCCCACCAGGAAGAGGAATTAACCAAAGGCTCAGCGTGCCGTGCCGGAACCAGATTAGGGCCTGAAGCCATCCTGCGGTGTTGCGGCCAGGTCACAAGAAAGCGAGTTGAAGAAAGGAGCTCAGGGGCACTGTAATTCACAAACCTGCAGAGTTATAAATGACAGCTATCGTCCAAAAATATACTGAAGTAAGGCTGCCAAGAGGACTTGAAAGCGGGGCAGAATTGCAGGAAACCGATTTCAGGAGGTAGACTGGAATTGCATTGAAAGCATAGGAAAAGAGGCAGAACGTCCACAATGATGCACTTGGCCAAAAAGGGCGTATGCGTTTTTTCCTGAATATATTCAGGAAAAAACGCATACGCCCTTTTTGGCCAACCAAGCAAGCTTGCAAAGGAAATCTGCACTACAATGAAGTCTCACTTCCCCCCGGTCAAAAGGGCCATCTGAAAAAAGTGTAAAATCCAGAAAGGCAGGACAGGCCATGGAGAACTGGGAGCCTTGTTATGCTGATGGGCGGGATGTAAATTGCCAACAGACACTCGGGAGAAGTGTATGGTGTTTCCTGAAACATCTAAAAAACAAAGAAACAGAGCCTAGGGCACTTCCACTTATGGTCCTATAGATTAGGGAAATTAAAATCAAAAAGACACAGCCACCCCAAAGTTTGGGACGCCTCTGTTTACAAGAACCTCGTTTACAGTACAAGTTCAACATCGCAGAAAGTGAAAAATGGATAAAGAAGTTGTGGTATTTACTTACAAAACAATATCACTCTGCAATGAAATCTATGTCATCAGGCCCTTAGAAGCACAATGAGTGGATTCAGGTATGATGATTCTAACTGAAATAAGTCACACAGAAAAAGAAACATCATAAGATATCAGTAATACACGGAATGTAAACTTGGCTACACAGGAACTGAATTCCAAAACAGAACAGGGTCTCAAATTTAGAAAACCAACTTATGCTTGCTTAAGGGGAAAGGTGAGTTGGGGTGCTGCATAAAACCAGAGATTGAAATGAGCACAGATAAAGTTCCTTAAGCCAAATATGGTATAGATAAGAGCTACTCCTTGCTCAACGAAATGGACACAACACCGCATATTAAACGCCTAAGAATGTACCTGACTAGTAAGTATCTTAAAACCTATGGATTGCTATGTCTCCGAAAGAGAATCAAGCATGTGTACAGGGGCATAAACGCAGCAGTGATAGGATTGGAGAGGTTCGGTGAGCAAATGAAGACCCTCTGAAGTCATATTGCATGGTACCCATTCCACGGGTTTCAACTACCCAGGTTTAAGGTATTCTTCCTTCAGCTAAAACATGCATGTGGAACCTAGAGTATGATCAACCATGTGATCGGGAGACGTGTTCAAATATGTCTCAGTTTTCGTACCCTGGTACTCGGGTGCAACATTCCAGACGCTTTACTAACACCCTCCTGACTTGGAGAGTCAGTCCCTTTAACCTCCTGTTTGGCCCAGTTTGCAATTTCTGCGGAAGATGAACAGGAATAGCGAGAACCAATGAGAGACTAGCTGGAGGTGTCTGGACGGGCAAATTTAACTCTCATTTCCCACCAGGAAGAGGAATTAACCAAAGGCTCAGCGTGCCGTGCCAGAACCAGATTAGGGCCTGAAGCCATCCTGCGGTGTTGCGGCCAGGTCACAAGAAAGCGAGTTGAAGAAAGGAGCTCAGGGGCACTGTAATTCACAAACCTGCAGAGTTATAAATGACAGCTATCGTCCAAAAATATACTGAAGTAAGGCTGCCAAGAGGACTTGAAAGCGGGGCAGAATTGCAGGAAACCGATTTCAGGAGGTAGACTGGAATTGCATTGAAAGCATAGGAAAAGAGGCAGAACGTCCACAATGATGCACTTGGCCAAAAAGGGCGTATGCGTTTTTTCCTGAATATATTCAGGAAAAAACGCATACGCCCTTTTTGGCCAACCAAGCAAGCTTGCAAAGGAAATCTGCACTACAATGAAGTCTCACTTCCCCCCGGTCAAAAGGGCCATCTGAAAAAAGTGTAAAATCCAGAAAGGCAGGACAGGCCATGGAGAACTGGGAGCCTTGTTATGCTGATGGGCGGGATGTAAATTGCCAACAGACACTCGGGAGAAGTGTATGGTGTTTCCTGAAACATCTAAAAAACAAAGCAACAGAGCCTAGGGCACTTCCACTTATGGTCCTATAGATTAGGGAAATTAAAATCAAAAAGACACAGCCACCCCAAAGTTTGGGACGCCTCTGTTTACAAGAACCTCGTTTACAGTACAAGTTCAACATCGCAGAAAGTGAAAAATGGATAAAGAAGTTGTGGTATTTACTTACAAAGCAATATCACTCTGCAATGAAATCTATGTCATCAGGCCCTTAGCAGCACAATGAGTGGATTCAGGTATGATGATTCTAACTGAAATAAGTCACACAGAAAAAGAAACATCATAAGATATCAGTAATACACGGAATGTAAACTTGGCTACACAGGAACTGAATTCCAAAACAGAACAGGGTCTCCAATTTAGAAAACCAACTTATGCTTGCTTAAGGGGAAAGGTGAGTTGGGGTGCTGCATAAAACCAGAGATTGAAATGAGCACAGATAAAGTTCCTTAAGCCAAATATGGAATAGACAAGAGCTACTCCTTGCTCAACGAAATGGACACAACACCGCATATTAAACACCTAAGAATGTACCTGACTAGTAAGTATCTTAAAACCTATGGATTGCTATGTCTCCGAAAGAGAATCAAGCATGTGTACAGGGGCATAAACGCAGCAGTGATAGGATTGGAGAGGTTCGGTGAGCAAATGAAGACCCTCTGAAGTCATATTGCATGGTACCCATTCCACGGGTTTCAACTACCCAGGTTTAAGGTATTCTTCCTTCAGCTAAAACATGCATGTGGAACCTAGAGTCTGATCAACCATGTGATCGGGAGACGTGTTCAAATATGTCTCAGTTTTCGTACCCTGGTACTCGGGTGCAACATTCCAGACGCTTTACTAACACCCTCCCGACTTGGAGAGTCAGTCCCTTTAACCTCCTGTTTGGCCCAGTTTGCAATTTCTGCGGAAGATGAACAGGAATAGCGAGAACCAATGAGAGACTAGCTGGAGGTGTCTGGACGGGCAAATTTAACTCTCATTTCCCACCAGGAAGAGGAATTAACCAAAGGCTCAGCGTGCCGTGCCGGAACCAGATTAGGGCCTGAAGCCATCCTGCGGTGTTGCGGCCAGGTCACAAGAAAGCGAGTTGAAGAAAGGAGCTCAGGGGCACTGTAATTCACAAACCTGCAGAGTTATAAATGACAGCTATCGTCCAAAAATATACTGAAGTAAGGCTGCCAAGAGGACTTGAAAGCGGGGCAGAATTGCAGGAAACCGATTTCAGGAGGTAGACTGGAATTGCATTGAAAGCATAGGAAAAGAGGCAGAACGTCCACAATGATGCACTTGGCCAAAAAGGGCGTATGCGTTTTTTCCTGAATATATTCAGGAAAAAACGCATACGCCCTTTTTGGCCAACCAAGCAAGCTTGCAAAGGAAATCTGCACTACAATGAAGTCTCACTTCCCCCCGGTCAAAAGGGCCATCTGAAAAAAGTGTAAAATCCAGAAAGGCAGGACAGGCCATGGAGAACTGGGAGCCTTGTTATGCTGATGGGCGGGATGTAAATTGCCAACAGACACTCGGGAGAAGTGTATGGTGTTTCCTGAAACATCTAAAAAACAAAGCAACAGAGCCTAGGGCACTTCCACTTATGGTCCTATAGATTACGGAAATTAAAATCAAAAAGACACAGCCACCCCAAAGTTTGGGACGCCTCTGTTTACAAGAACCTCGTTTACAGTACAAGTTCAACATCGCAGAAAGTGAAAAATGGATAAAGAAGTTGTGGTATTTACTTACAAAGCAATATCACTCTGCAATGAAATCTATGTCATCAGGCCCTTAGCAGCACAATGAGTGGATTCAGGTATGATGATTCTAACTGAAATAAGTCACACAGAAAAAGAAACATCATAAGATATCAGTAATACACGGAATGTAAACTTGGCTACACAGGAACTGAATTCCAAAACAGAACAGGGTCTCCAATTTAGAAAACCAACTTATGCTTGCTTAAGGGGAAAGGTGAGTTGGGGTGCTGCATAAAACCAGAGATTGAAATGAGCACAGATAAAGTTCCTTAAGCCAAATATGGAATAGACAAGAGCTACTCCTTGCTCAACGAAATGGACACAACACCGCATATTAAACACCTAAGAATGTACCTGACTAGTAAGTATCTTAAAACCTATGGATTGCTATGTCTCCGAAAGAGAATCAAGCATGTGTACAGGGGCATAAACGCAGCAGTGATAGGATTGGAGAGGTTCGGTGAGCAAATGAAGACCCTCTGAAGTCATATTGCATGGTACCCATTCCACGGGTTTCAACTACCCAGGTTTAAGGTATTCTTCCTTCAGCTAAAACATGCATGTGGAACCTAGAGTCTGATCAACCATGTGATCGGGAGACGTGTTCAAATATGTCTCAGTTTTCGTACCCTGGTACTCGGGTGCAACATTCCAGACGCTTTACTAACACCCTCCTGACTTGGAGAGTCAGTCCCTTTAACCTCCTGTTTGGCCCAGTTTGCAATTTCTGCGGAAGATGAACAGGAATAGCGAGAACCAATGAGAGACTAGCTGGAGGTGTCTGGACGGGCAAATTTAACTCTCATTTCCCACCAGGAAGAGGAATTAACCAAAGGCTCAGCGTGCCGTGCCGGAACCAGATTAGGGCCTGAAGCCATCCTGCGGTGTTGCGGCCAGCTCAAAAGAAAGCGAGTTGAAGAAAGGAGCTCAGGGGCACTGTAATTCACAAACCTGCAGAGTTATAAATGACAGCTATCGTCCAAAAATATACTGAAGTAAGGCTGCCAAGAGGACTTGAAAGCGGGGCAGAATTGCAGGAAACCGATTTCAGGAGGTAGACTGGAATTGCATTGAAAGCATAGGAAAAGAGGCAGAACGTCCACAATGATGCACTTGGCCAAAAAGGGCGTATGCGTTTTTTCCTGAATATATTCAGGAAAAAACGCATACGCCCTTTTTGGCCAACCAAGCAAGCTTGCAAAGGAAATCTGCACTACAATGAAGTCTCACTTCCCCCCGGTCAAAAGGGCCATCTGAAAAAAGTGTAAAATCCAGAAAGGCAGGACAGGCCATGGAGAACTGGGAGCCTTGTTATGCTGATGGGCGGGATGTAAATTGCCAACAGACACTCGGGAGAAGTGTATGGTGTTTCCTGAAACATCTAAAAAACAAAGCAACAGAGCCTAGGGCACTTCCACTTATGGTCCTATAGATTAGGGAAATTAAAATCAAAAAGACACAGCCACCCCAAAGTTTGGGACGCCTCTGTTTACAAGAACCTCGTTTACAGTACAAGTTCAACATCGCAGAAAGTGAAAAATGGATAAAGAAGTTGTGGTATTTACTTACAAAGCAATATCACTCTGCAATGAAATCTATGTCATCAGGCCCTTAGCAGCACAATGAGTGGATTCAGGTATGATGATTCTAACTGAAATAAGTCACACAGAAAAAGAAACATCATAAGATATCAGTAATACACGGAATGTAAACTTGGCTACACAGGAACTGAATTCCAAAACAGAACAGGGTCTCCAATTTAGAAAACCAACTTATGCTTGCTTAAGGGGAAAGGTGAGTTGGGGTGCTGCATAAAACCAGAGATTGAAATGAGCACAGATAAAGTTCCTTAAGCCAAATATGGAATAGACAAGAGCTACTCCTTGCTCAACGAAATGGACACAACACCGCATATTAAACACCTAAGAATGTACCTGACTAGTAAGTATCTTAAAACCTATGGATTGCTATGTCTCCGAAAGAGAATCAAGCATGTGTACAGGGGCATAAACGCAGCAGTGATAGGATTGGAGAGGTTCGGTGAGCAAATGAAGACCCTCTGAAGTCATATTGCATGGTACCCATTCCACGGGTTTCAACTACCCAGGTTTAAGGTATTCTTCCTTCAGCTAAAACATGCATGTGGAACCTAGAGTCTGATCAACCATGTGATCGGGAGACGTGTTCAAATATGTCTCAGTTTTCGTACCCTGGTACTCGGGTGCAACATTCCAGACGCTTTACTAACACCCTCCTGACTTGGAGAGTCAGTCCCTTTAACCTCCTGTTTGGCCCAGTTTGCAATTTCTGCGGAAGATGAACAGGAATAGCGAGAACCAATGAGAGACTAGCTGGAGGTGTCTGGACGGGCAAATTTAACTCTCATTTCCCACCAGGAAGAGGAATTAACCAAAGGCTCAGCGTGCCGTGCCGGAACCAGATTAGGGCCTGAAGCCATCCTGCGGTGTTGCGGCCAGCTCAAAAGAAAGCGAGTTGAAGAAAGGAGCTCAGGGGCACTGTAATTCACAAACCTGCAGAGTTATAAATGACAGCTATCGTCCAAAAATATACTGAAGTAAGGCTGCCAAGAGGACTTGAAAGCGGGGCAGAATTGCAGGAAACCGATTTCAGGAGGTAGACTGGAATTGCATTGAAAGCATAGGAAAAGAGGCAGAACGTCCACAATGATGCACTTGGCCAAAAAGGGCGTATGCGTTTTTTCCTGAATATATTCAGGAAAAAACGCATACGCCCTTTTTGGCCAACCAAGCAAGCTTGCAAAGGAAATCTGCACTACAATGAAGTCTCACTTCCCCCCGGTCAAAAGGGCCATCTGAAAAAAGTGTAAAATCCAGAAAGGCAGGACAGGCCATGGAGAACTGGGAGCCTTGTTATGCTGATGGGCGGGATGTAAATTGCCAACAGACACTCGGGAGAAGTGTATGGTGTTTCCTGAAACATCTAAAAAACAAAGCAACAGAGCCTAGGGCACTTCCACTTATGGTCCTATAGATTAGGGAAATTAAAATCAAAAAGACACAGCCACCCCAAAGTTTGGGACGCCTCTGTTTACAAGAACCTCGTTTACAGTACAAGTTCAACATCGCAGAAAGTGAAAAATGGATAAAGAAGTTGTGGTATTTACTTACAAAGCAATATCACTCTGCAATGAAATCTATGTCATCAGGCCCTTAGCAGCACAATGAGTGGATTCAGGTATGATGATTCTAACTGAAATAAGTCACACAGAAAAAGAAACATCATAAGATATCAGTAATACACGGAATGTAAACTTGGCTACACAGGAACTGAATTCCAAAACAGAACAGGGTCTCAAATTTAGAAAACCAACTTATGCTTGCTTAAGGGGAAAGGTGAGTTGGGGTGCTGCATAAAACCAGAGATTGAAATGAGCACAGATAAAGTTCCTTAAGCCAAATATGGAATAGACAAGAGCTACTCCTTGCTCAACGAAATGGACACAACACCGCATATTAAACGCCTAAGAATGTACCTGACTAGTAAGTATCTTAAAACCTATGGATTGCTATGTCTCCGAAAGAGAATCAAGCATGTGTACAGGGGCATAAACGCAGCAGTGATAGGATTGGAGAGGTTCGGTGAGCAAATGAAGACCCTCTGAAGTCATATTGCATGGTACCCATTCCACGGGTTTCAACTACCCAGGTTTAAGGTATTCTTCCTTCAGCTAAAACATGCATGTGGAACCTAGAGTCTGATCAACCATGTGATCGGGAGACGTGTTCAAATATGTCTCAGTTTTCGTACCCTGGTACTCGGGTGCAACATTCCAGACGCTTTACTAACACCCTCCCGACTTGGAGAGTCAGTCCCTTTAACCTCCTGTTTGGCCCAGTTTGCAATTTCTGCGGAAGATGAACAGGAATAGCGAGAACCAATGAGAGACTAGCTGGAGGTGTCTGGACGGGCAAATTTAACTCTCATTTCCCACCAGGAAGAGGAATTAACCAAAGGCTCAGCGTGCCGTGCCGGAACCAGATTAGGGCCTGAAGCCATCCTGCGGTGTTGCGGCCAGCTCAAAAGAAAGCGAGTTGAAGAAAGGAGCTCAGGGGCACTGTAATTCACAAACCTGCAGAGTTATAAATGACAGCTATCGTCCAAAAATATACTGAAGTAAGGCTGCCAAGAGGACTTGAAAGCGGGGCAGAATTGCAGGAAACCGATTTCAGGAGGTAGACTGGAATTGCATTGAAAGCATAGGAAAAGAGGCAGAACGTCCACAATGATGCACTTGGCCAAAAAGGGCGTATGCGTTTTTTCCTGAATATATTCAGGAAAAAACGCATACGCCCTTTTTGGCCAACCAAGCAAGCTTGCAAAGGAAATCTGCACTACAATGAAGTCTCACTTCCCCCCGGTCAAAAGGGCCATCTGAAAAAAGTGTAAAATCCAGAAAGGCAGGACAGGCCATGGAGAACTGGGAGCCTTGTTATGCTGATGGGCGGGATGTAAATTGCCAACAGACACTCGGGAGAAGTGTATGGTGTTTCCTGAAACATCTAAAAAACAAAGCAACAGAGCCTAGGGCACTTCCACTTATGGTCCTATAGCTTAGGGAAATTAAAATCAAAAAGACACAGCCACCCCAAAGTTTGGGACGCCTCTGTTTACAAGAACCTCGTTTACAGTACAAGTTCAACATCGCAGAAAGTGAAAAATGGATAAAGAAGTTGTGGTATTTACTTACAAAACCATATCACTCTGCAATGAAATCTATGTCATCAGGCCCTTAGCAGCACAATGAGTGGATTCAGGTATGATGATTCTAACTGAAATAAGTCACACAGAAAAAGAAACATCATAAGATATCAGTAATACACGGAATGTAAACTTGGCTACACAGGAACTGAATTCCAAAACAGAACAGGGTCTCAAATTTAGAAAACCAACTTATGCTTGCTTAAGGGTAAAGGTGAGTTGGGGTGCTGCATAAAACCAGAGATTGAAATGAGCACAGATAAAGTTCCTTAAGCCAAATATGGAATAGACAAGAGCTACTCCTTGCTCAACGAAATGGACACAACACCGCATATTAAACGCCTAAGAATGTACCTGACTAGTAAGTATCTTAAAACCTATGGATTGCTATGTCTCCGAAAGAGAATCAAGCATGTGTACAGGGGCATAAACGCAGCAGTGATAGGATTGGAGAGGTTCGGTGAGCAAATGAAGACCCTCTGAAGTCATATTGCATGGTACCCATTCCACGGGTTTCAACTACCCAGGTTTAAGGTATTCTTCCTTCAGCTAAAACATGCATGTGGAACCTAGAGTCTGATCAACCATGTGATCGGGAGACGTGTTCAAATATGTCTCAGTTTTCGTACCCTGGTACTCGGGTGCAACATTCCAGACGCTTTACTAACACCCTCCCAACTTGGAGAGTCAGTCCCTTTAACCTCCTGTTTGGCCCAGTTTGCAATTTCTGCGGAAGATGAACAGGAATAGCGAGAACCAATGAGAGACTAGCTGGAGGTGTCTGGACGGGCAAATTTAACTCTCATTTCCCACGAGGAAGAGGAATTAACCAAAGGCTCAGCGTGCCGTGCCGGAACCAGATTAGGGCCTGAAGCCATCCTGCGGTGTTGCGGCCAGCTCAAAAGAAAGCGAGTTAAAGAAAGGAGCACAGGGGCACTGTAATTCACAAACCTGCAGAGTTATAAATGACAGCTATCGTCCAAAAATATACTGAAGTAAGGCTGCCAAGAGGACTTGAAAGCGGGGCAGAATTGCAGGAAACCGATTTCAGGAGGTAGACTGGAATTGCATTGAAAGCATAGGAAAAGAGGCAGAACGTCCACAATGATGCACTTGGCCAAAAAGGGCGTATGCGTTTTTTCCTGAATATATTCAGGAAAAAACGCATACGCCCTTTTTGGCCAACCAAGCAAGCTTGCAAAGGAAATCTGCACTACAATGAAGTCTCACTTCCCCCCGGTCAAAAGGGCCATCTGAAAAAAGTGTAAAATCCAGAAAGGCAGGACAGGCCATGGAGAACTGGGAGCCTTGTTATGCTGATGGGCGGGATGTAAATTGCCAACAGACACTCGGGAGAAGTGTATGGTGTTTCCTGAAACATCTAAAAAACAAAGCAACAGAGCCTAGGGCACTTCCACTTATGGTCCTATAGATTAGGGAAATTAAAATAAAAAAGACACAGCCACCCCAAAGTTTGGGACGCCTCTGTTTACAAGAACCTCGTTTACAGTACAAGTTCAACATCGCAGAAAGTGAAAAATGGATAAAGAAGTTGTGGTATTTACTTACAAAGCAATATCACTCAGCAATGAAATCTATGTCATCAGGCCCTTAGCAGCACAATGAGTGGATTCAGGTATGATGATTCTAACTGAAATAAGTCACACAGAAAAAGAAACATCATAAGATATCAGTAATACACGGAATGTAAACTTGGCTACACAGGAACTGAATTACAGAACAGAACAGGGTCTCAAATTTAGAAAACCAACTTATGCTTGCTTAAGGGTAAAGGTGAGTTGGGGTGCTGCATAAAACCAGAGATTGAAATGAGCACAGATAAAGTTCCTTAAGCCAAATATGGAATAGACAAGAGCTACTCCTTGCTCAAAGAAATGGACTCAACACCGCATATTAAACGCCTAAGAATGTACCTGACTAGTAAGTATCTTAAAACCTATGGATTGCTATGTCTCCGAAAGAGAATCAAACATGTGTACAGGGGCATAAACACAGCAGTGATAGGATTGGAGAGGTTCGGTGAGCAAATGAAGACCCTTTGAAGTCATATTGCATGGTACCCATTCCACGGGTTTCAACTACCCAGGTTTAAGGTATTCTTCCTTCAGGTAAAACATGCATGTGGAACCTAGAGTCTGATCAACCATGTGATCGGGAGACGTGTTCAAATATGTCTCAGTTTTCGTACCCTGGTACTCGGGTGCAACATTCCAGACGCTTTACTAACACCCTCCCGACTTGGAGAGTCAGTCCCTTTAACCTCCTGTTTGGCCCAGTTTGCAATTTCTGCGGAAGATGAACAGGAATAGTGAGAACCAATGAGAGACTAGCTGGAGGTGTCTGGACGGGCAAATTTAACTCTCATTTCCCACCAGGAAGAGGAATTAACCAAAGGCTCAGCGTGCCGTGCCGGAACCAGATTAGGGCCTGAAGCCATCCTGCGGTGTTGCGGCCAGCTCAAAAGAAAGCGAGTTGAAGAAAGGAGCTCAGGGGCACTGTAATTCACAAACCTGCAGAGTTATAAATGACAGCTATCGTCCAAAAATATACTGAAGTAAGGCTGCCAAGAGGACTTGAAAGCGGGGCAGAATTGCAGGAAACCGATTTCAGGAGGTAGACTGGAATTGCATTGAAAGCATAGGAAAAGAGGCAGAACGTCCACAATGATGCACTTGGCCAAAAAGGGTGTATGCGTTTTTTCCTGAATATATTCAGGAAAAAACTCATATGCCCTTTTTGGCCAACCAAGCAAGCTTGCAAAGGAAATCTGCACTACAATGAAGTCTCACTTCCCCCCGGTCAAAAGGGCCATCTGAAAAAAGTGTAAAATCCAGAAAGGCAGGACAGGCCATGGAGAACTGGGAGCCTTGTTATGCTGATGGGCGGGATGTAAATTGCCAACAGACACTCGGGAGAAGTGTATGGTGTTTCCTGAAACATCTAAAAAACAAAGCAACAGAGCCTAGGGCACTTCCACTTATGGTCCTATAGCTTAGGGAAATTAAAATCAAAAAGACACAGCCACCCCAAAGTTTGGGACGCCTCTGTTTACAAGAACCTCGTTTACAGTACAAGTTCAACATCGCAGAAAGTGAAAAATGGATAAAGAAGTTGTGGTATTTACTTACAAAGCAATATCACTCTGCAATGAAATCTATGTCATCAGGCCCTTAGCAGCACAATGAGTGGATTCAGGTATGATGATTCTAACTGAAATAAGTCACACAGAAAAAGAAACATCATAAGATATCAGTAATACACGGAATGTAAACTTGGCTACACAGGAACTGAATTACAGAACAGAACAGGGTCTCAAATTTAGAAAACCAACTTATGCTTGCTTAAGGGGAAAGGTGAGTTGGGGTGCTGCATAAAACCAGAGATTGAAATGAGCACAGATAAAGTTCCTTAAGCCAAATATGGAATAGACAAGAGCTACTCCTTGCTCAACGAAATGGACACAACACCGCATATTAAACGCCTAAGAATGTACCTGACTAGTAAGTATCTTAAAACCTATGGATTGCTATGTCTCCGAAAGAGAATCAAGCATGTGTACAGGGGCATAAACGCAGCAGTGATAGGATTGGAGAGGTTTGGTGAGCAAATGAAGACCCTCTGAAGTCATATTGCATGGTACCCATTCCACGGGTTTCAACTACCCAGGTTTAAGGTATTCTTCCTTCAGCTAAAACATGCATGTGGAACCTAGAGTATGATCAACTATGTGATCGGGAGACGTGTTCAAATATGTCTCAGATTTCGTACCCTGGTACTCGGGTGCAACATTCCAGACGCTTTACTAACACCCTCCCGACTTGGAGAGTCAGTCCCTTTAACCTCCTGTTTGGCCCAGTTTGCAATTTCTGTGGAAGATGAACAGGAATAGCGAGAACCAATGAGAGACTAGCTGGAGGTGTCTGGACGGGCAAATTTAACTCTCATTTCCCACGAGGAAGAGGAATTAACCAAAGGCTCAGCGTGCCGTGCCGGAACCAGATTAGGGCCTGAAGCCATCCTGCGGTGTTGCGGCCAGCTCAAAAGAAAGCGAGTTGAAGAAAGGAGCTCAGGGGCACTGTAATTCACAAACCTGCAGAGTTATAAATGACAGCTATCGTCCAAAAATATACTGAAGTAAGGCTGCCAAGAGGACTTGAAAGCGGGGCAGAATTGCAGGAAACCGATTTCAGGAGGTAGACTGGAATTGCAGTGAAAGCATAGGAAAAGAGGCAGAACGTCCACAATGATGCACTTGGCCAAAAAGGGCGTATGCGTTTTTTCCTGAATATATTCAGGAAAAAACGCATACGCCCTTTTTGGCCAACCAAGCAAGCTTGCAAAGGAAATCTGCACTACAATGAAGTCTCACTTCCCCGCCGTCAAAAGGGCCATCTGAAAAAAGTGTAAAATCCAGAAAGGCAGGACAGGCCATGGAGAACTGCGAGCCTTGTTATGCTGATGGGCGGGATGTAAATTGCCAACAGACACTCGGGAGAAGTGTATGGTGTTTCCTGAAACATCTAAAAAACAAAGCAACAGAGCCTAGGGCACTTCCACTTATGGTCCTATAGCTTAGGGAAATTAAAATCAAAAAGACACAGCCACCCCAAAGTTTGGGACGCCTCTGTTTACAAGAACCTCGTTTACAGTACAAGTTCAACATCGCAGAAAGTGAAAAATGGATAAAGAAGTTGTGGTATTTACTTACAAAGCAATATCACTCTGCAATGAAATCTATGTCATCAGGCCCTTAGCAGCACAATGAGTGGATTCAGGTATGATGATTCTAACTGAAATATGTCACACAGAAAAAGAAACATCATAAGATATCAGTAATACACGGAATGTAAACTTGGCTACACAGGAACTGAATTACAGAACAGAACAGGGTCTCAAATTTAGAAAACCAACTTATGCTTGCTTAAGGGTAAAGGTGAGTTGGGGTGCTGCATAAAACCAGAGATTGAAATGAGCACAGATAAAGTTCCTTAAGCCAAATATGGAATAGACAAGAGCTACTCCTTGCTCAACGAAATGGACTCAACACCGCATATTAAACACCTAAGAATGTACCTGACTAGTAAGTATCTTAAAACCTATGGATTGCTATGTCTCCAAAAGAGAATCAAGCGTGTGTACAGGGCCATAAACGCAGCAGTGATAGGATTGGAGAGGTTCGGTGAGCAAATGAAGACCCTTTGAAGTCATATTGCATGGTACCCATTCCACGGGTCTCAACTCTCCAGGTTTAAGGGATTCTTCCTTCAGCTAAAACATGCATGTGGAACCCAGAGTATGATCAACTGTGTGAACGGGAGACCTGTTCAAATATGTCTCAGTTTTCGTACCCTGGTACTCGGGTGCAACATTCCAGACGCTTTACTAACACCCTCCCGACTTGGAGAGTCAGTCCCTTTAACCTCCTGTTTGGCCCAGTTTGCAATTTCTGCGGAAGATGAACAGGAATAGCGAGAACCAATGAGAGACTAGCTGGAGGTGTCTGGACGGGCAAATTTAACTCTCATTTCCCACCAGGAAGAGGAATTAACCAAAGGCTCAGCGTGCCGTGCCGGAACCAGATTAGGGCCTGAAGCCATCCTGCGGTGTTGCGGCCAGCTCAAAAGAAAGCGAGTTGAAGAAAGGAGCTCAGGGGCACTGTAATTCACAAACCTGCAGAGATATAAATGACAGCTATCGTCCAAAAATATACTGAAGTAAGGCTGCCAAGAGGACTTGAAAGCGGGGCAGAATTGCAGGAAACCGATTTCAGGAGGTAGACTGGAATTGCATTGAAAGCATAGGAAAAGAGGCAGAACGTCCACAATGATGCACTTGGCCAAAAAGGGCGTATGCGTTTTTTCCTGAATATATTCAGGAAAAAACGCATACGCCCTTTTTGGCCAACCAAGCAAGCTTGCAAAGGAAATCTGCACTACAATGAAGTCTCACTTCCCCCCGGTCAAAAGGGCCATCTGAAAAAAGTGTAAAATCCAGAAAGGCAGGACAGGCCATGGAGAACTGGGAGCCTTGTTATGCTGATGGGCGGGATGTAAATTGCCAACAGACACTCGGGAGAAGTGTATGGTGTTTCCTGAAACATCTAAAAAACAAAGCAACAGAGCCTAGGGCACTTCCACTTATGGTCCTATAGATTAGGGAAATTAAAATCAAAAAGACACAGCCACCCCAAAGTTTGGGACGCCTCTGTTTACAAGAACCTCGTTTACAGTACAAGTTCAACATCGCAGAAAGTGAAAAATGGATAAAGAAGTTGTGGTATTTACTTACAAAGCAATATCACTCTGCAATGAAATCTATGTCATCAGGCCCTTAGCAGCACAATGAGTGGATTCAGGTATGATGATTCTAACTGAAATAAGTCACACAGAAAAAGAAACATCATAAGATATCAGTAATACACGGAATGTAAACTTGGCTACACAGGAACTGAATTCCAAAACAGAACAGGGTCTCAAATTTAGAAAACCAACTTATGCTTGCTTAAGGGGAAAGGTGAGTTGGGGTGCTGCATAAAACCAGAGATTGAAATGAGCACAGATAAAGTTCCTTAAGCCAAATATGGAATAGACAAGAGCTACTCCTTGCTCAACGATATGGACACAACACCGCATATTAAACGCCTAAGAATGTACCTGACTAGTAAGTATCTTAAAACCTATGGATTGCTATGTCTCCGAAAGAGAATCAAGCATGTGTACAGGGGCATAAACGCAGCAGTGATAGGATTGGAGAGGTTCGGTGAGCAAATGAAAACCCTCTGAAGTCATATTGCATGGTACCCATTCCACGGGTTTCAACTACCCAGGTTTAAGGTATTCTTCCTTCAGCTAAAACATGCATGTGGAACCTAGAGTCTGATCAACCATGTGATCGGGAGACGTGTTCAAATATGTCTCAGTTTTCGTACCCTGGTACTCGGGTGCAACATTCCAGACGCTTTACTAACACCCTCCTGACTTGGAGAGTCAGTCCCTTTAACCTCCTGTTTGGCCCAGTTTGCAATTTCTGCGGAAGATGAACAGGAATAGCGAGAACCAATGAGAGACTAGCTGGAGGTGTCTGGACGGGCAAATTTAACTCTCATTTCCCACCAGGAAGAGGAATTAACCAAAGGCTCAGCGTGCCGTGCCGGAACCAGATTAGGGCCTGAAGCCATCCTGCGGTGTTGCGGCCAGGTCACAAGAAAGCGAGTTGAAGAAAGGAGCTCAGGGGCACTGTAATTCACAAACCTGCAGAGTTATAAATGACAGCTATCGTCCAAAAATATACTGAAGTAAGGCTGCCAAGAGGACTTGAAAGCGGGGCAGAATTGCAGGAAACCGATTTCAGGAGGTAGACTGGAATTGCATTGAAAGCATAGGAAAAGAGGCAGAACGTCCACAATGATGCACTTGGCCAAAAAGGGCGTATGCGTTTTTTCCTGAATATATTCAGGAAAAAACGCATACGCCCTTTTTGGCCAACCAAGCAAGCTTGCAAAGGAAATCTGCACTACAATGAAGTCTCACTTCCCCCCGGTCAAAAGGGCCATCTGAAAAAAGTGTAAAATCCAGAAAGGCAGGACAGGCCATGGAGAACTGGGAGCCTTGTTATGCTGATGGGCGGGATGTAAATTGCCAACAGACACTTGGGAGAAGTGTATGGTGTTTCCTGAAACATCTAAAAAACAAAGCAACAGAGCCTAGGGCACTTCCACTTATGGTCCTATAGATTAGGGAAATTAAAATCAAAAAGACACAGCCACCCCAAAGTTTGGGACGCCTCTGTTTACAAGAACCTCGTTTACAGTACAAGTTCAACATCGCAGAAAGTGAAAAATGGATAAAGAAGTTGTGGTATTTACTTACAAAGCAATATCACTCTGCAATGAAATCTATGTCATCAGGCCCTTAGCAGCACAATGAGTGGATTCAGGTATGATGATTCTAACTGAAATAAGTCACACAGAAAAAGAAACATCATAAGATATCAGTAATACACGGAATGTAAACTTGGCTACACAGGAACTGAATTCCAAAACAGAACAGGGTCTCAAATTTAGAAAACCAACTTATGCTTGCTTAAGGGGAAAGGTGAGTTGGGGTGCTGCATAAAACCAGAGATTGAAATGAGCACAGATAAAGTTCCTTAAGCCAAATATGGAATAGACAAGAGCTACTCCTTGCTCAACGATATGGACACAACACCGCATATTAAACGCCTAAGAATGTACCTGACTAGTAAGTATCTTAAAACCTATGGATTGCTATGTCTCCGAAAGAGAATCAAGCATGTGTACAGGGGCATAAACGCAGCAGTGATAGGATTGGAGAGGTTTGGTGAGCAAATGAAGACCCTCTGAAGTCATATTGCATGGTACCCATTCCACGGGTTTCAACTACCCAGGTTTAAGGTATTCTTCCTTCAGCTAAAACATGCATGTGGAACCTAGAGTATGATCAACCATGTGATCGGGAGACGTGTTCAAATATGTCTCAGTTTTTGTACCCTGGTACTCGGGTGCAACATTCCAGACGCTTTACTAACACCCTCCCGACTTGGAGAGTCAGTCCCTTTAACCTCCTGTTTGGCCCAGTTTGCAATTTCTGCGGAAGATGAACAGGAATAGCGAGAACCAATGAGAGACTAGCTGGAGGTGTCTGGACGGGCAAATTTAACTCTCATTTCCCACCAGGAAGAGGAATTAACCAAAGGCTCAGCGTGCCGTGCCGGAACCAGATTAGGGCCTGAAGCCATCCTGCGGTGTTGCGGCCAGCTCAAAAGAAAGCGAGTTGAAGAAAGGAGCTCAGGGGCACTGTAATTCACAAACCTGCAGAGTTATAAATGACAGCTATCGTCCAAAAATATACTGAAGTAAGGCTGCCAAGAGGACTTGAAAGCGGGGCAGAATTGCAGGAAACCGATTTCAGGAGGTAGACTGGAATTGCATTGAAAGCATAGGAAAAGAGGCAGAACGTCCACAATGATGCACTTGGCCAAAAAGGGCGTATGCGTTTTTTCCTGAATATATTCAGGAAAAAACGCATACGCCCTTTTTGGCCAACCAAGCAAGCTTGCAAAGGAAATCTGCACTACAATGAAGTCTCACTTCCCCCCGGTCAAAAGGGCCATCTGAAAAAAGTGTAAAATCCAGAAAGGCAGGACAGGCCATGGAGAACTGGGAGCCTTGTTATGCTGATGGGCGGGATGTAAATTGCCAACAGACACTCGGGAGAAGTGTATGGTGTTTCCTGAAACATCTAAAAAACAAAGCAACAGAGCCTAGGGCACTTCCACTTATGGTCCTATAGCTTAGGGAAATTAAAATCAAAAAGACACAGCCACCCCAAAGTTTGGGACGCCTCTGTTTACAAGAACCTCGTTTACAGTACAAGTTCAACATCGCAGAAAGTGAAAAATGGATAAAGAAGTTGTGGTATTTACTTACAAAGCAATATCACTCAGCAATGAAATCTATGTCATCAGGCCCTTAGCAGCACAATGAGTGGATTCAGGTATGATGATTCGAACTGAAATAAGTCACACAGAAAAAGAACCATCATAAGATATCAGTAATACACGGAATGTAAACTTGGCTACACAGGAACTGAATTACAGAACAGAACAGGGTCTCAAATTTAGAAAACCAACTTATGCTTGCTTAAGCGGAAAGGTGAGTTGGGGTGCTGCATAAAACCAGAGATTGAAATGAGCACAGATAAAGTTCCTTAAGCCAAATATGGAATAGACAAGAGCTACTCCTTGCTCAACGAAATGGACTCAACACCGCATATTAAATGCCTAAGAATGTACCTGACTAGTAAGTATCTTAAAACCTATGGATTGCTATGTCTCCGAAAGAGAATCAAGCATGTGTACAGGGGCATAAACGCAGCAGTGATAGGATTGGAGAGGTTCGGTGAGCAAATGAAGACCCTTTGAAGTCATATTGCATGGTACCCATTCCACGGGTTTCAACTACCCAGGTTTAAGGTATTCTTCCTTCAGCTAAAACATGCATGTGGAACCTAGAGTATGATCAACCATGTGATCGGGAGACGTGTTCAAATATGTCTCAGTTTTCGTACCCTGGTACTCGGGTGCAACATTCCAGACGCTTTACTAACACCCTCCCGACTTGGAGAGTCAGTCCCTTTAACCTCCTGTTTGGCCCAGTTTGCAATTTCTGCGGAAGATGAACAGGAATAGCGAGAACCAATGAGAGACTAGCTGGAGGTGTCTGGACGGGCAAATTTAACTCTCATTTCCCACCAGGAAGAGGAATTAACCAAAGGCTCAGCGTGCCGTGCCGGAACCAGATTAGGGCCTGAAGCCATCCTGCGGTGTTGCGGCCAGCTCAAAAGAAAGCGAGTTGAAGAAAGGAGCTCAGGGGCACTGTAATTCACAAACCTGCAGAGTTATAAATGACAGCTATCGTCCAAAAATATACTGAAGTAAGGCTGCCAAGAGGACTTGAAAGCGGGGCAGAATTGCAGGAAACCGATTTCAGGAGGTAGACTGGAATTGCATTGAAAGCATAGGAAAAGAGGCAGAACGTCCACAATGATGCACTTGGCCAAAAAGGGCGTATGCGTTTTTTCCTGAATATATTCAGGAAAAAACGCATACGCCCTTTTTGGCCAACCAAGCAAGCTTGCAAAGGAAATCTGCACTACAATGAAGTCTCACTTCCCCCCGGTCAAAAGGGCCATCTGAAAAAAGTGTAAAATCCAGAAAGGCAGGACAGGCCATGGAGAACTGGGAGCCTTGTTATGCTGATGGGCGGGATGTAAATTGCCAACAGACACTCCGGAGAAGTGTATGGTGTTTCCTGAAACATCTAAAAAACAAAGCAACAGAGCCTAGGGCACTTCCACTTATGGTCCTATAGCTTAGGGAAATTAAAATCAAAAAGACACAGCCACCCCAAAGTTTGGGACGCCTCTGTTTACAAGAACCTCGTTTACAGTACAAGTTCAACATCGCAGAAAGTGAAAAATGGATAAAGAAGTTGTGGTATTTACTTACAAAGCAATATCACTCAGCAATGAAATCTATGTCATCAGGCCCTTAGCAGCACAATGAGTGGATTCAGGTATGATGATTCGAACTGAAATAAGTCACACAGAAAAAGAACCATCATAAGATATCAGTAATACACGGAATGTAAACTTGGCTACACAGGAACTGAATTACAGAACAGAACAGGGTCTCAAATTTAGAAAACCAACTTATGCTTGCTTAAGGGGAAAGGTGAGTTGGGGTGCTGCATAAAACCAGAGATTGAAATGAGCACAGATAAAGTTCCTTAAGCCAAATATGGAATAGACAAGAGCTACTCCTTGCTCAACGAAATGGACTCAACACCGCATATTAAATGCCTAAGAATGTACCTGACTAGTAAGTATCTTAAAACCTATGGATTGCTATGTCTCCGAAAGAGAATCAAGCATGTGTACAGGGGCATAAACGCAGCAGTGATAGGATTGGAGAGGTTCGGTGAGCAAATGAAGACCCTTTGAAGTCATATTGCATGGTACCCATTCCACGGGTTTCAACTACCCAGGTTTAAGGTATTCTTCCTTCAGCTAAAACATGCATGTGGAACCTAGAGTATGATCAACCATGTGATCGGGAGACGTGTTCAAATATGTCTCAGTTTTCGTACCCTGGTACTCGGGTGCAACATTCCAGACGCTTTACTAACACCCTCCCGACTTGGAGAGTCAGTCCCTTTAACCTCCTGTTTGGCCCAGTTTGCAATTTCTGCGGAAGATGAACAGGAATAGCGAGAACCAATGAGAGACTAGCTGGAGGTGTCTGGACGGGCAAATTTAACTCTCATTTCCCACCAGGAAGAGGAATTAACCAAAGGCTCAGCGTGCCGTGCCGGAACCAGATTAGGGCCTGAAGCCATCCTGCGGTGTTGCGGCCAGCTCAAAAGAAAGCGAGTTGAAGAAAGGAGCTCAGGGGCACTGTAATTCACAAACCTGCAGAGTTATAAATGACAGCTATCGTCCAAAAATATACTGAAGTAAGGCTGCCAAGAGGACTTGAAAGCGGGGCAGAATTGCAGGAAACCGATTTCAGGAGGCAGACTGGAATTGCATTGAAAGCATAGGAAAAGAGGCAGAACGTCCACAATGATGCACTTGGCCAAAAAGGGCGTATGCGTTTTTTCCTGAATATATTCAGGAAAAAACGCATACGCCCTTTTTGGCCAACCAAGCAAGCTTGCAAAGGAAATCTGCACTACAATGAAGTCTCACTTCCCCCCGGTCAAAAGGGCCATCTGAAAAAAGTGTAAAATCCAGAAAGGCAGGACAGGCCATGGAGAACTGGGAGCCTTGTTATGCTGATGGGCGGGATGTAAATTGCCAACAGACACTCCGGAGAAGTGTATGGTGTTTCCTGAAACATCTAAAAAACAAAGCAACAGAGCCTAGGGCACTTCCACTTATGGTCCTATAGCTTAGGGAAATTAAAATCAAAAAGACACAGCCACCCCAAAGTTTGGGACGCCTCTGTTTACAAGAACCTCATTTACCGTACAAGTTCAACATCGCAGAAAGTGAAAAATGGATAAAGAAGTTGTGGTATTTACTTACAAAGCAATATCACTCAGCAATGAAATCTATGTCATCAGGCCCTTAGCAGCACAATGAGTGGATTCAGGTATGATGATTCTAACTGAAATAAGTCACACAGAAAAAGAAACATCATAAGATATCAGTAATACACGGAATGTAAACTTGGCTACACAGGAACTGAATTACAGAACAGAACAGGGTCTCAAATTTAGAAAACCAACTTATGCTTGCTTAAGGGGAAAGGTGAGTTGGGGTGCTGCATAAAACCAGAGATTGAAATGAGCACAGATAAAGTTCCTTAAGCCAAATATGGAATAGACAAGAGCTACTCCTTGCTCAACGAAATGGACTCAACACCGCATATTAAATGCCTAAGAATGTACCTGACTAGTAAGTATCTTAAAACCTATGGATTGCTATGTCTCCGAAAGAGAATCAAGCATGTGTACAGGGGCATAAACGCAGCAGTGATAGGATTGGAGAGGTTCGGTGAGCAAGTGAAGACCCTTTGAAGTCATATTGCATGGTACCCATTCCACGGGTTTCAACTACCCAGGTTTAAGGTATTCTTCCTTCAGCTAAAACATGCATGTGGAACCTAGAGTATGATCAACCATGTGATCGGGAGACGTGTTCAAATATGTCTCAGTTTTCGTACCCTGGTACTCGGGTGCAACATTCCAGACGCTTTACTAACACCCTCCCGACTTGGAGAGTCAGTCCCTTTAACCTCCTGTTTGGCCCAGTTTGCAATTTCTGCGGAAGATGAACAGGAATAGCGAGAACCAATGAGAGACTAGCTGGAGGTGTCTGGACGGGCAAATTTAACTCTCATTTCCCACCAGGAAGAGGAATTAACCAAAGGCTCAGCGTGCCGTGCCGGAACCAGATTAGGGCCTGAAGCCATCCTGCGGTGTTGCGGCCAGCTCAAAAGAAAGCGAGTTGAAGAAAGGAGCTCAGGGGCACTGTAATTCACAAACCTGCAGAGTTATAAATGACAGCTATCGTCCAAAAATATACTGAAGTAAGGCTGCCAAGAGGACTTGAAAGCGGGGCAGAATTGCAGGAAACCGATTTCAGGAGGCAGACTGGAATTGCATTGAAAGCATAGGAAAAGAGGCAGAACGTCCACAATGATGCACTTGGCCAAAAAGGGCGTATGCGTTTTTTCCTGAATATATTCAGGAAAAAACGCATACGCCCTTTTTGGCCAACCAAGCAAGCTTGCAAAGGAAATCTGCACTACAATGAAGTCTCACTTCCCCCCGGTCAAAAGGGCCATCTGAAAAAAGTGTAAAATCCAGAAAGGCAGGACAGGCCATGGAGAACTGGGAGCCTTGTTATGCTGATGGGCGGGATGTAAATTGCCAACAGACACTCGGGAGAAGTGTATGGTGTTTCCTGAAACATCTAAAAAACAAAGCAACAGAGCCTAGGGCACTTCCACTTATGGTCCTATAGCTTAGGGAAATTAAAATCAAAAAGACACAGCCACCCCAAAGTTTGGGACGCCTCTGTTTACAAGAACCTCGTTTAGCGTACAAGTTCAACATCGCAGAAAGTGAAAAATGGATAAAGAAGTAGTGGTATTTACTTACAAAGCAATATCACTCAGCAATGAAATCTATGTCATCAGGCCCTTAGCAGCACAATGAGTGGATTCAGGTATGATGATTCTAACTGAAATAAGTCACACAGAAAAAGAAACATCATAAGATATCAGTAATACACGGAATGTAAACTTGGCTACACAGGAACTGAATTACAGAACAGAACAGGGTCTCAAATTTAGAAAACCAACTTATGCTTGCTTAAGGGGAAAGGTGAGTTGGGGTGCTGCATAAAACCAGAGATTGAAATGAGCACAGATAAAGTTCCTTAAGCCAAATATGGAATAGACAAGAGCTACTCCTTGCTCAACGAAATGGACTCAACACCGCATATTAAATGCCTAAGAATGTACCTGACTAGTAAGTATCTTAAAACCTATGGATTGCTATGTCTCCGAAAGAGAATCAAGCATGTGTACAGGGGCATAAACGCAGCAGTGATAGGATTGGAGAGGTTCGGTGAGCAAATGAAGACCCTTTGAAGTCATATTGCATGGTACCCATTCCACGGGTTTCAACTACCCAGGTTTAAGGTATTCTTCCTTCAGCTAAAACATGCATGTGGAACCTAGAGTATGATCAACCATGTGATCGGGAGACGTGTTCAAATATGTCTCAGTTTTCGTACCCTGGTACTCGGGTGCAACATTCCAGACGCTTTACTAACACCCTCCCGACTTGGAGAGTCAGTCCCTTTAACCTCCTGTTTGGCCCAGTTTGCAATTTCTGCGGAAGATGAACAGGAATAGCGAGAACCAATGAGAGACTAGCTGGAGGTGTCTGGACGGGCAAATTTAACTCTCATTTCCCACCAGGAAGAGGAATTAACCAAAGGCTCAGCGTGCCGTGCCGGAACCAGATTAGGGCCTGAAGCCATCCTGCGGTGTTGCGGCCAGCTCAAAAGAAAGCGAGTTGAAGAAAGGAGCTCAGGGGCACTGTAATTCACAAACCTGCAGAGTTATAAATGACAGCTATCGTCCAAAAATATACTGAAGTAAGGCTGCCAAGAGGACTTGAAAGCGGGGCAGAATTGCAGGAAACCGATTTCAGGAGGCAGACTGGAATTGCATTGAAAGCATAGGAAAAGAGGCAGAACGTCCACAATGATGCACTTGGCCAAAAAGGGCGTATGCGTTTTTTCCTGAATATATTCAGGAAAAAACGCATACGCCCTTTTTGGCCAACCAAGCAAGCTTGCAAAGGAAATCTGCACTACAATGAAGTCTCACTTCCCCCCGGTCAAAAGGGCCATCTGAAAAAAGTGTAAAATCCAGAAAGGCAGGACAGGCCATGGAGAACTGGGAGCCTTGTTATGCTGATGGGCGGGATGTAAATTGCCAACAGACACTCGGGAGAAGTGTATGGTGTTTCCTGAAACATCTAAAAAACAAAGCAACAGAGCCTAGGGCACTTCCACTTATGGTCCTATAGCTTAGGGAAATTAAAATCAAAAAGACACAGCCACCCCAAAGTTTGGGACGCCTCTGTTTACAAGAACCTCGTTTAGCGTACAAGTTCAACATCGCAGAAAGTGAAAAATGGATAAAGAAGTAGTGGTATTTACTTACAAAGCAATATCACTCAGCAATGAAATCTATGTCATCAGGCCCTTAGCAGCACAATGAGTGGATTCAGGTATGATGATTCTAACTGAAATAAGTCACACAGAAAAAGAAACATCATAAGATATCAGTAATACACGGAATGTAAACTTGGCTACACAGGAACTGAATTACAGAACAGAACAGGGTCTCAAATTTAGAAAACCAACTTATGCTTGCTTAAGGGGAAAGGTGAGTTGGGGTGCTGCATAAAACCAGAGATTGAAATGAGCACAGATAAAGTTCCTTAAGCCAAATATGGAATAGACAAGAGCTACTCCTTGCTCAACGAAATGGACTCAACACCGCATATTAAATGCCTAAGAATGTACCTGACTAGTAAGTATCTTAAAACCTATGGATTGCTATGTCTCCGAAAGAGAATCAAGCATGTGTACAGGGGCATAAACGCAGCAGTGATAGGATTGGAGAGGTTCGGTGAGCAAATGAAGACCCTTCGAAGTCATATTGCATGGTACCCATTCCACGGGTTTCAACTACCCAGGTTTAAGGTATTCTTCCTTCAGCTAAAACATGCATGTGGAACCTAGAGTATGATCAACCATGTGATCGGGAGACGTGTTCAAATATGTCTCAGTTTTCGTACCCTGGTACTCGGGTGCAACATTCCAGACGCTTTACTAACACCCTCCCGACTTGGAGAGTCAGTCCCTTTAACCTCCTGTTTGGCCCAGTTTGCAATTTCTGCGGAAGATGAACAGGAATAGCGAGAACCAATGAGAGACTAGCTGGAGGTGTCTGGACGGGCAAATTTAACTCTCATTTCCCACCAGGAAGAGGAATTAACCAAAGGCTCAGCGTGCCGTGCCGGAACCAGATTAGGGCCTGAAGCCATCCTGCGGTGTTGCGGCCAGCTCAAAAGAAAGCGAGTTGAAGAAAGGAGCTCAGGGGCACTGTAATTCACAAACCTGCAGAGTTATAAATGACAGCTATCGTCCAAAAATATACTGAAGTAAGGCTGCCAAGAGGACTTGAAAGCGGGGCAGAATTGCAGGAAACCGATTTCAGGAGGCAGACTGGAATTGCATTGAAAGCATAGGAAAAGAGGCAGAACGTCCACAATGATGCACTTGGCCAAAAAGGGCGTATGCGTTTTTTCCTGAATATATTCAGGAAAAAACGCATACGCCCTTTTTGGCCAACCAAGCAAGCTTGCAAAGGAAATCTGCACTACAATGAAGTCTCACTTCCCCCCGGTCAAAAGGGCCATCTGAAAAAAGTGTAAAATCCAGAAAGGCAGGACAGGCCATGGAGAACTGGGAGCCTTGTTATGCTGATGGGCGGGATGTAAATTGCCAACAGACACTCGGGAGAAGTGTATGGTGTTTCCTGAAACATCTAAAAAACAAAGCAACAGAGCCTAGGGCACTTCCACTTATGGTCCTATAGCTTAGGGAAATTAAAATCAAAAAGACACAGCCACCCCAAAGTTTGGGACGCCTCTGTTTACAAGAACCTCGTTTAGCGTACAAGTTCAACATCGCAGAAAGTGAAAAATGGATAAAGAAGTTGTGGTATTTACTTACAAAGCAATATCACTCAGCAATGAAATCTATGTCATCAGGCCCTTAGCAGCACAATGAGTGGATTCAGGTATGATGATTCTAACTGAAATAAGTCACACAGAAAAAGAAACATCATAAGATATCAGTAATACACGGAATGTAAACTTGGCTACACAGGAACTGAATTACAGAACAGAACAGGGTCTCAAATTTAGAAAACCAACTTATGCTTGCTTAAGGGGAAAGGTGAGTTGGGGTGCTGCATAAAACCAGAGATTGAAATGAGCACAGATAAAGTTCCTTAAGCCAAATATGGAATAGACAAGAGCTACTCCTTGCTCAACGAAATGGACTCAACACCGCATATTAAATGCCTAAGAATGTACCTGACTAGTAAGTATCTTAAAACCTATGGATTGCTATGTCTCCGAAAGAGAATCAAGCATGTGTACAGGGGCATAAACGCAGCAGTGATAGGATTGGAGAGGTTCGGTGAGCAAATGAAGACCCTTTGAAGTCATATTGCATGGTACCCATTCCACGGGTTTCAACTACCCAGGTTTAAGGTATTCTTCCTTCAGCTAAAACATGCATGTGGAACCTAGAGTATGATCAACCATGTGATCGGGAGACGTGTTCAAATATGTCTCAGTTTTCGTACCCTGGTACTCGGGTGCAACATTCCAGACGCTTTACTAACACCCTCCCGACTTGGAGAGTCAGTCCCTTTAACCTCCTGTTTGGCCCAGTTTGCAATTTCTGCGGAAGATGAACAGGAATAGCGAGAACCAATGAGAGACTAGCTGGAGGTGTCTGGACGGGCAAATTTAACTCTCATTTCCCACCAGGAAGAGGAATTAACCAAAGGCTCAGCGTGCCGTGCCGGAACCAGATTAGGGCCTGAAGCCATCCTGCGGTGTTGCGGCCAGCTCAAAAGAAAGCGAGTTGAAGAAAGGAGCTCAGGGGCACTGTAATTCACAAACCTGCAGAGTTATAAATGACAGCTATCGTCCAAAAATATACTGAAGTAAGGCTGCCAAGAGGACTTGAAAGCGGGGCAGAATTGCAGGAAACCGATTTCAGGAGGCAGACTGGAATTGCATTGAAAGCATAGGAAAAGAGGCAGAACGTCCACAATGATGCACTTGGCCAAAAAGGGCGTATGCGTTTTTTCCTGAATATATTCAGGAAAAAACGCATACGCCCTTTTTGGCCAACCAAGCAAGCTTGCAAAGGAAATCTGCACTACAATGAAGTCTCACTTCCCCCCGGTCAAAAGGGCCATCTGAAAAAAGTGTAAAATCCAGAAAGGCAGGACAGGCCATGGAGAACTGGGAGCCTTGTTATGCTGATGGGCGGGATGTAAATTGCCAACAGACACTCGGGAGAAGTGTATGGTGTTTCCTGAAACATCTAAAAAACAAAGCAACAGAGCCTAGGGCACTTCCACTTATGGTCCTATAGCTTAGGGAAATTAAAATCAAAAAGACACAGCCACCCCAAAGTTTGGGACGCCTCTGTTTACAAGAACCTCGTTTAGCGTACAAGTTCAACATCGCAGAAAGTGAAAAATGGATAAAGAAGTAGTGGTATTTACTTACAAAGCAATATCACTCAGCAATGAAATCTATGTCATCAGGCCCTTAGCAGCACAATGAGTGGATTCAGGTATGATGATTCTAACTGAAATAAGTCACACAGAAAAAGAAACATCATAAGATATCAGTAATACACGGAATGTAAACTTGGCTACACAGGAACTGAATTACAGAACAGAACAGGGTCTCAAATTTAGAAAACCAACTTATGCTTGCTTAAGGGGAAAGGTGAGTTGGGGTGCTGCATAAAACCAGAGATTGAAATGAGCACAGATAAAGTTCCTTAAGCCAAATATGGAATAGACAAGAGCTACTCCTTGCTCAACGAAATGGACTCAACACCGCATATTAAATGCCTAAGAATGTACCTGACTAGTAAGTATCTTAAAACCTATGGATTGCTATGTCTCCGAAAGAGAATCAAGCATGTGTACAGGGGCATAAACGCAGCAGTGATAGGATTGGAGAGGTTCGGTGAGCAAATGAAGACCCTTCGAAGTCATATTGCATGGTACCCATTCCACGGGTTTCAACTACCCAGGTTTAAGGTATTCTTCCTTCAGCTAAAACATGCATGTGGAACCTAGAGTATGATCAACCATGTGATCGGGAGACGTGTTCAAATATGTCTCAGTTTTCGTACCCTGGTACTCGGGTGCAACATTCCAGACGCTTTACTAACACCCTCCCGACTTGGAGAGTCAGTCCCTTTAACCTCCTGTTTGGCCCAGTTTGCAATTTCTGCGGAAGATGAACAGGAATAGCGAGAACCAATGAGAGACTAGCTGGAGGTGTCTGGACGGGCAAATTTAACTCTCATTTCCCACCAGGAAGAGGAATTAACCAAAGGCTCAGCGTGCCGTGCCGGAACCAGATTAGGGCCTGAAGCCATCCTGCGGTGTTGCGGCCAGCTCAAAAGAAAGCGAGTTGAAGAAAGGAGCTCAGGGGCACTGTAATTCACAAACCTGCAGAGTTATAAATGACAGCTATCGTCCAAAAATATACTGAAGTAAGGCTGCCAAGAGGACTTGAAAGCGGGGCAGAATTGCAGGAAACCGATTTCAGGAGGCAGACTGGAATTGCATTGAAAGCATAGGAAAAGAGGCAGAACGTCCACAATGATGCACTTGGCCAAAAAGGGCGTATGCGTTTTTTCCTGAATATATTCAGGAAAAAACGCATACGCCCTTTTTGGCCAACCAAGCAAGCTTGCAAAGGAAATCTGCACTACAATGAAGTCTCACTTCCCCCCGGTCAAAAGGGCCATCTGAAAAAAGTGTAAAATCCAGAAAGGCAGGACAGGCCATGGAGAACTGGGAGCCTTGTTATGCTGATGGGCGGGATGTAAATTGCCAACAGACACTCGGGAGAAGTGTATGGTGTTTCCTGAAACATCTAAAAAACAAAGCAACAGAGCCTAGGGCACTTCCACTTATGGTCCTATAGCTTAGGGAAATTAAAATCAAAAAGACACAGCCACCCCAAAGTTTGGGACGCCTCTGTTTACAAGAACCTCGTTTAGCGTACAAGTTCAACATCGCAGAAAGTGAAAAATGGATAAAGAAGTTGTGGTATTTACTTACAAAGCAATATCACTCAGCAATGAAATCTATGTCATCAGGCCCTTAGCAGCACAATGAGTGGATTCAGGTATGATGATTCTAACTGAAATAAGTCACACAGAAAAAGAAACATCATAAGATATCAGTAATACACGGAATGTAAACTTGGCTACACAGGAACTGAATTACAGAACAGAACAGGGTCTCAAATTTAGAAAACCAACTTATGCTTGCTTAAGGGGAAAGGTGAGTTGGGGTGCTGCATAAAACCAGAGATTGAAATGAGCACAGATAAAGTTCCTTAAGCCAAATATGGAATAGACAAGAGCTACTCCTTGCTCAACGAAATGGACTCAACACCGCATATTAAATGCCTAAGAATGTACCTGACTAGTAAGTATCTTAAAACCTATGGATTGCTATGTCTCCGAAAGAGAATCAAGCATGTGTACAGGGGCATAAACGCAGCAGTGATAGGATTGGAGAGGTTCGGTGAGCAAATGAAGACCCTTTGAAGTCATATTGCATGGTACCCATTCCACGGGTTTCAACTACCCAGGTTTAAGGTATTCTTCCTTCAGCTAAAACATGCATGTGGAACCTAGAGTATGATCAACCATGTGATCGGGAGACGTGTTCAAATATGTCTCAGTTTTCGTACCCTGGTACTCGGGTGCAACATTCCAGACGCTTTACTAACACCCTCCCGACTTGGAGAGTCAGTCCCTTTAACCTCCTGTTTGGCCCAGTTTGCAATTTCTGCGGAAGATGAACAGGAATAGCGAGAACCAATGAGAGACTAGCTGGAGGTGTCTGGACGGGCAAATTTAACTCTCATTTCCCACCAGGAAGAGGAATTAACCAAAGGCTCAGCGTGCCGTGCCGGAACCAGATTAGGGCCTGAAGCCATCCTGCGGTGTTGCGGCCAGCTCAAAAGAAAGCGAGTTGAAGAAAGGAGCTCAGGGGCACTGTAATTCACAAACCTGCAGAGTTATAAATGACAGCTATCGTCCAAAAATATACTGAAGTAAGGCTGCCAAGAGGACTTGAAAGCGGGGCAGAATTGCAGGAAACCGATTTCAGGAGGCAGACTGGAATTGCATTGAAAGCATAGGAAAAGAGGCAGAACGTCCACAATGATGCACTTGGCCAAAAAGGGCGTATGCGTTTTTTCCTGAATATATTCAGGAAAAAACGCATACGCCCTTTTTGGCCAACCAAGCAAGCTTGCAAAGGAAATCTGCACTACAATGAAGTCTCACTTCCCCCCGGTCAAAAGGGCCATTTGAAAAAAGTGTAAAATCCAGAAAGGCAGGACAGGCCATGGAGAACTGGGAGCCTTGTTATGCTGATGGGCGGGATGTAAATTGCCAACAGACACTCGGGAGAAGTGTATGGTGTTTCCTGAAACATCTAAAAAACAAAGCAACAGAGCCTAGGGCACTTCCACTTATGGTCCTATAGCTTAGGGAAATTAAAATCAAAAAGACACAGCCACCCCAAAGTTTGGGACGCCTCTGTTTACAAGAACCTCGTTTAGCGTACAAGTTCAACATCGCAGAAAGTGAAAAATGGATAAAGAAGTTGTGGTATTTACTTACAAAGCAATATCACTCAGCAATGAAATCTATGTCATCAGGCCCTTAGCAGCACAATGAGTGGATTCAGGTATGATGATTCTAACTGAAATAAGTCACACAGAAAAAGAAACATCATAAGATATCAGTAATACACGGAATGTAAACTTGGCTACACAGGAACTGAATTACAGAACAGAACAGGGTCTCAAATTTAGAAAACCAACTTATGCTTGCTTAAGGGGAAAGGTGAGTTGGGGTGCTGCATAAAACCAGAGATTGAAATGAGCACAGATAAAGTTCCTTAAGCCAAATATGGAATAGACAAGAGCTACTCCTTGCTCAACGAAATGGACTCAACACCGCATATTAAATGCCTAAGAATGTACCTGACTAGTAAGTATCTTAAAACCTATGGATTGCTATGTCTCCGAAAGAGAATCAAGCATGTGTACAGGGGCATAAACGCAGCAGTGATAGGATTGGAGAGGTTCGGTGAGCAAATGAAGACCCTTTGAAGTCATATTGCATGGTACCCATTCCACGGGTTTCAACTACCCAGGTTTAAGGTATTCTTCCTTCAGCTAAAACATGCATGTGGAACCTAGAGTATGATCAACCATGTGATCGGGAGACGTGTTCAAATATGTCTCAGTTTTCGTACCCTGGTACTCGGGTGCAACATTCCAGACGCTTTACTAACACCCTCCCAACTTGGAGAGTCAGTCCCTTTAACCTCCTGTTTGGCCCAGTTTGCAATTTCTGCGGAAGATGAACAGGAATAGCGAGAACCAATGAGAGACTAGCTGGAGGTGTCTGGACGGGCAAATTTAACTCTCATTTCCCACCAGGAAGAGGAATTAACCAAAGGCTCAGCGTGCCGTGCCGGAACCAGATTAGGGCCTGAAGCCATCCTGCGGTGTTGCGGCCAGCTCAAAAGAAAGCGAGTTGAAGAAAGGAGCTCAGGGGTACTGTAATTCACAAACCTGCAGAGTTATAAATGACAGCTATCGTCCAAAAATATACTGAAGTAAGGCTGCCAAGAGGACTTGAAAGCGGGGCAGAATTGCAGGAAACCGATTTCAGGAGGCAGACTGGAATTGCATTGAAAGCATAGGAAAAGAGGCAGAACGTCCACAATGATGCACTTGGCCAAAAAGGGCGTATGCGCTTTTTCCTGAATATATTCAGGAAAAAACGCATACGCCCTTTTTGGCCAACCAAGCAAGCTTGCAAAGGAAATCTGCACTACAATGAAGTCTCACTTCCCCCCGGTCAAAAGGGCCATCTGAAAAAAGTGTAAAATCCAGAAAGGCAGGACAGGCCATGGAGAACTGGGAGCCTTGTTATGCTGATGGGCGGGATGTAAATTGCCAACAGACACTCGGGAGAAGTGTATGGTGTTTCCTGAAACATCTAAAAAACAAAGCAACAGAGCCTAGGGCACTTCCACTTATGGTCCTATAGTTTAGGGAAATTAAAATAAAAAAGACACAGCCACCCCAAAGTTTGGGACGCCTCTGTTTACAAGAACCTCGTTTACAGTACAAGTTCAACATCGCAGAAAGTGAAAAATGGATAAAGAAGTTGTGGTATTTATTTACAAAACAATATCTCTCAGCAATGAAATCTATGTCATCAGGCCCTTAGCAGCACAATGAGTGGATTCAGGTATGATGATTCGAACTGAAATAAGTCACACAGAAAAAGAAACATCATAAGATATCAGTAATACACGGAATGTAAACTTGGCTACACAGGAACTGAATTACAGAACAGAACAGGGTCTCAAATTTAGAAAACCAACTTATGCTTGCTTAAGGGGAAAGGTGAGTTGGGGTGCTGCATAAAACCAGAGATTGAAATGAGCACAGATAAAGTTCCTTAAGCCAAATATGGAATAGACAAGAGCTACTCCTTGCTCAATGAAATGGACTCAACACCGCATATTAAATGCCTAAGAATGTACCTGACTAGTAAGTATCTTAAAACCTATGGATTGCTATGTCTCCGAAAGAGAATCAAGCATGTGTACAGGGGCATAAACGCAGCAGTGATAGGATTGGAGAGGTTCGGTGAGCAAATGAAGACCCTTTGAAGTCATATTGCATGGTACCCATTCCACGGGTTTCAACTACCCAGGTTTAAGGTATTCTTCCTTCAGCTAAAACATGCATGTGGAACCTAGAGTATGATCAACCATGTGATCGGGAGACGTGTTCAAATATGTCTCAGTTTTCGTACCCTGGTACTCGGGTGCAACATTCCAGACGCTTTACTAACACCCTCCCGACTTGGAGAGTCAGTCCCTTTAACCTCCTGTTTGGCCCAGTTTGCAATTTCTGCGGAAGATGAACAGGAATAGCGAGAACCAATGAGAGACTAGCTGGAGGTGTCTGGACGGGCAAATTTAACTCTCATTTCCCACCAGGAAGAGGAATTAACCAAAGGCTCAGCGTGCCGTGCCGGAACCAGATTAGGGCCTGAAGCCATCCTGCGGTGTTGCGGCCAGCTCAAATGAAAGCGAGTTGAAGAAAGGAGCTCAGGGGCACTGTAATTCACAAACCTGCAGAGTTATAAATGACAGCTATCGTCCAAAAATATACTGAAGTAAGGCTGCCAAGAGGACTTGAAAGCGGGGCAGAATTGCAGGAAACCGATTTCAGGAGGCAGACTGGAATTGCATTGAAAGCATAGGAAAAGAGGCAGAACGTCCACAATGATGCACTTGGCCAAAAAGGGTGTATGCGTTTTTTCCTGAATATATTCAGGAAAAAACGCATACGCACTTTTTGGCCAACCAAGCAAGCTTGCAAAGGAAATCTGCACTACAATGAAGTCTCACTTCCCCCCGGTCAAAAGGGCTATCTGAAAAAAGTGTAAAATCCAGAAAGGGAGGACAGGCCATGGAGAACTGGGAGCCTTGTTATGCTGATGGGCGGGATGTAAATTGCCAACAGACACTCGGGAGAAGTGTATGGTGTTTCCTGAAACATCTAAAAAACAAAGCAACAGAGCCTAGGGCACTTCCACTTATGGTCCTATAGCTTAGGGAAATTAAAATCAAAAAGACACAGCCACCCCAAAGTTTGGGACGCCTCTGTTTACAAGAACCTCGTTTAGCGTACAAGTTCAACATCGCAGAAAGTGAAAAATGGATAAAGAAGTTGTGGTATTTACTTACAAAGCAATATCACTCAGCAATGAAATCTATGTCATCAGGCCCTTAGCAGCACAATGAGTGGATTCAGGTATGATGATTCTAACTGAAATAAGTCACACAGAAAAAGAAACATCATAAGATATCAGGAATACACTGAATGTAAACTTGGCTACACAGGAACTGAATTACAGAACAGAACAGGGTCTCAAATTTAGAAAACCAACTTATGCTTGCTTAAGGGGAAAGGTGAGTTGGGGTGCTGCATAAAACCAGAGATTGAAATGAGCACAGATAAAGTTCCTTAAGCCAAATATGGAATAGACAAGAGCTACTCCTTGCTCAACGAAATGGACTCAACACCGCATATTAAATGCCTAAGAATGTACCTGACTAGTAAGTATCTTAAAACCTATGGATTGCTATGTCTCCGAAAGAGAATCAAGCATGTGTACAGGGGCATAAACGCAGCAGTGATAGGATTGGAGAGGTTCGGTGAGCAAATGAAGACCCTTTGAAGTCATATTGCATGGTACCCATTCCACGGGTTTCAACTACCCAGGTTTAAGGTATTCTTCCTTCAGCTAAAACATGCATGTGGAACCTAGAGTATGATCAACCATGTGATCGGGAGATGTGTTCAAATATGTCTCAGTTTTCGTACCCTGGTACTCGGGTGCAACATTCCAGACGCTTTACTAACACCCTCCCGACTTGGAGAGTCAGTCCCTTTAACCTCCTGTTTGGCCCAGTTTGCAATTTCTGCGGAAGATGAACAGGAATAGCGAGAACCAATGAGAGACTAGCTGGAGGTGTCTGGACGGGCAAATTTAACTCTCATTTCCCACCAGGAAGAGGAATTAACCAAAGGCTCAGCGTGCCGTGCCAGAACCAGATTAGGGCCTGAAGCCATCCTGCGGTGTTGCGGCCAGCTCAAAAGAAAGCGAGTTGAAGAAAGGAGCTCAGGGGCACTGTAATTCACAAACCTGCAGAGTTATAAATGACAGCTATCGTCCAAAAATATACTGAAGTAAGGCTGCCAAGAGGACTTGAAAGCGGGGCAGAATTGCAGGAAACCGATTTCAGGAGGTAGACTGGAATTGCATTGAAAGCATAGGAAAAGAGGCAGAACGTCCACAATGATGCACTTGGCCAAAAAGGGCGTATGCGTTTTTTCCTGAATATATTCAGGAAAAAACGCATACGCCCTTTTTGGCCAACCAAGCAAGCTTGCAAAGGAAATCTGCACTACAATGAAGTCTCACTTCCCCCCGGTCAAAAGGGCCATCTGAAAAAAGTGTAAAATCCAGAAAGGCAGGACAGGCCATGGAGAACTGGGAGCCTTGTTATGCTGATGGGCGGGATGTAAATTGCCAACAGACACTCGGGAGAAGTGTATGGTGTTTCCTGAAACATCTAAAAAACAAAGCAACAGAGCCTAGGGCACTTCCACTTATGGTCCTATAGCTTAGGGAAATTAAAATCAAAAAGACACAGCCACCCCAAAGTTTGGGACGCCTCTGTTTACAAGAACCTCGTTTACAGTACAAGTTCAACATCACAGAAAGTGAAAAATGGATAAAGAAGTTGTGGTATTTACTTACAAAGCAATATCACTCAGCAATGAAATCTATGTCATCAGGCCCTTAGCAGCACAATGAGTGGATTCAGGTATGATGATTCTAACTGAAATAAGTCACACAGAAAAAGAAACATCATAAGATATCAGTAATACACGGAATGTAAACTTGGCTACACAGGAACTGAATTACAGAACAGAACAGGGTCTCAAATTTAGAAAACCAACTTATGCTTGCTTAAGGGGAAAGGTGAGTTGGGGTGCTGCATAAAACCAGAGATTGAAATGAGCACAGATAAAGTTCCTTAAGCCAAATATGGAATAGACAAGAGCTACTCCTTGCTCAACGAAATGGACTCAACACCGCATATTAAACGCCTAAGAATGTACCTGACTAGTAAGTATCTTAAAACCTATGGATTGCTATGTCTCCGAAAGAGAATCAAGCATGTGTACAGGGGCATAAACGCAGCAGTGATAGGATTGGAGAGGTTCGGTGAGCAAATGAAGACCCTTTGAAGTCATATTGCATGGTACCCATTCCACGGGTTTCAACTACCCAGGTTTAAGGTATTCTTCCTTCAGGTAAAACATGCATGTGGAACCTAGAGTATGATCAACCATGTGATCGGGAGACGTGTTCAAATATGTCTCAGTTTTCGTACCCTGGTACTCGGGTGCAACATTCCAGACGCTTTACTAACACCCTCCCGACTTGGAGAGTCAGTCCCTTTAACCTCCTGTTTGGCCCAGTTTGCAATTTCTGCGGAAGATGAACAGGAATAGCGAGAACCAATGAGAGACTAGCTGGAGGTGTCTGGACGGGCAAATTTAACTCTCATTTCCCACCAGGAAGAGGAATTAACCAAAGGCTCAGCGTGCCGTGCCGGAACCAGATTAGGGCCTGAAGCCATCCTGCGGTGTTGCGGCCAGCTCAAAAGAAAGCGAGTTGAAGAAAGGAGCTCAGGGGCACTGTAATTCACAAACCTGCAGAGTTATAAATGACAGCTATCGTCCAAAAATATACTGAAGTAAGGCTGCCAAGAGGACCTGAAAGCGGGGCAGAATTGCAGGAAACCGATTTCAGGAGGTAGACTGGAATTGCAGTGAAAGCATAGGAAAAGAGGCAGAACGTCCACAATGATGCACTTGGCCAAAAAGGGCGTATGCGTTTTTTCCTGAATATATTCAGGAAAAAACGCATACGCCCTTTTTGGCCAACCAAGCAAGCTTGCAAAGGAAATCTGCACTACAATGAAGTCTCACTTCCCCCCGGTCAAAAGGGCCATCTGAAAAAAGTGTAAAATCCAGAAAGTCAGGACAGGCCATGGAGAACTGGGAGCCTTGTTATGCTGATGGGCGGGATGTAAATTGCCAACAGACACTCGGGAGAAGTGTATGGTGTTTCCTGAAACATCTAAAAAACAAAGCAACAGAGCCTAGGGCACTTCCACTTATGGTCCTATAGCTTAGGGAAATTAAAATCAAAAAGACACAGCCACCCCAAAGTTTGGGACGCCTCTGTTTACAAGAACCTCGTTTACCGTACAAGTTCAACATCGCAGAAAGTGAAAAATGGATAAAGAAGTTGTGGTATTTACTTACAAAGCAATATCACTCAGCAATGAAATCTATGTCATCAGGCCCTTAGCAGCACAATGAGTGGATTTAGGTATGATGATTCTAACTGAAATAAGTCACACAGAAAAAGAAACATCATAAGATATCAGTAATACACGGAATGTAAACTTGGCTACACAAGAACTGAATTACAGAACAGAACAGGGTCTCAAATTTAGAAAACCAACTTATGCTTGCTTAAGGGGAAAGGTGAGTTGGGGTGCTGCATAAAACCAGAGATTGAAATGAGCACAGATAAAGTTCCTTAAGCCAAATATGGAATAGACGAGAGCTACTCCTTGCTCAACGAAATGGACTCAACACCGCATATTAAATGCCTAAGAATGTACCTGACTAGTAAGTATCTTAAAACCTATGGATTGCTATGTCTCCGAAAGAGAATCAAGCATGTGTACAGGGGCATAAACGCAGCAGTGATAGGATTGGAGAGGTTCGGTGAGCAAATGAAGACCCTTTGAAGTCATATTGCATGGTACCCATTCCACGGGTTTCAACTACCCAGGTTTAAGGTATTCTTCCTTCAGCTAAAACATGCATGTGGAACCTAGAGTATGATCAACCATGTGATCGGGAGATGTGTTCAAATATGTCTCAGTTTTCGTACCCTGGTACTCGGGTGCAACATTCCAGACGTTTTACTAACACCCTCCCGACTTGGAGAGTCAGTCCCTTTAACCTCCTGTTTGGCCCAGTTTGCAATTTCTGCGGAAGATGAACAGGAATAGCGAGAACCAATGAGAGACTAGCTGGAAGGTGTCTGGACGGGCAAATTTAACTCTCATTTCCCACCAGGAAGAGGAATTAACCAAAGGCTCAGCGTGCCGTGCCGGAACCAGATTAGGGCCTGAAGCCATCCTGCGGTGTTGCGGCCAGCTCAAAAGAAAGCGAGTTGAAGAAAGGAGCTCAGGGGCACTGTAATTCACAAACCTGCAGAGTTATAAATGACAGCTATCGTCCAAAAATATACTGAAGTAAGGCTGCCAAGAGGACTTGAAAGCGGGGCAGAATTGCAGGAAACCGATTTCAGGAGGCAGACTGGAATTGCATTGAAAGCATAGGAAAAGAGGCAGAACGTCCACCATGATGCACTTGGCCAAAAAGGGCGTATGCGTTTTTTCCTGAATATATTCAGGAAAAAACGCATACGCCCTTTTTGGCCAACCAAGCAAGCTTGCAAAGGAAATCTGCACTACAATGAAGTCTCACTTCCCCCCGGTCAAAAGGGCCATCTGAAAAAAGTGTAAAATCCAGAAAGGCAGGACAGGCCATGGAGAACTGGGAGCCTTGTTATGCTGATGGGCGGGATGTAAATTGCCAACAGACACTCGGGAGAAGTGTATGGTGTTTCCTGAAACATCTAAAAAACAAAGCAACAGAGCCTAGGGCACTTCCACTTATGGTCCTATAGCTTAGGGAAATTAAAATCAAAAAGACACAGCCACCCCAAAGTTTGGGACGCCTCTGTTTACAAGAACCTCGTTTACCGTACAAGTTCAACATCGCAGAAAGTGAAAAATGGATAAAGAAGTTGTGGTATTTACTTACAAAGCAATATCACTCAGCAATGAAATCTATGTCATCAGGCCCTTAGCAGCACAATGAGTGGATTCAGGTATGATGATTCTAACTGAAATAAGTCACACAGAAAAAGAAACACCATAAGATATCAGTAATACACGGAATGTAAACTTGGCTACACAGGAACTGAATTACAGAACAGAACAGGGTCTCAAATTTAGAAAACCAACTTATGCTTGCTTAAGGGGAAAGGTGAGTTGGGGTGCTGCATAAAACCAGAGATTGAAATGAACGCAGATAAAGTTCCTTAAGCCAAATATGGAATAGACAAGAGCTACTCCTTGCTCAACGAAATGGACTCAACACCGCATATTAAATGCCTAAGAATGTACCTGACTAGTAAGTATCTTAAAACCTATGGATTGCTATGTCTCCGAAAGAGAATCAAGCATGTGTACAGGGGCATAAACGCAGCAGTGATAGGATTGGAGAGGTTCGGTGAGCAAATGAAGACCCTTTGAAGTCATATTGCATGGTACCCATTCCACGGGTTTCAACTACCCAGGTTTAAGGTATTCTTCCTTCAGCTAAAACATGCATGTGGAACCTAGAGTATGATCAACCATGTGATCGGGAGACGTGTTCAAATATGTCTCAGTTTTCGTACCCTGGTACTCGGGTGCAACATTCCAGACGCTTTACTAACACCCTCCCGACTTGGAGAGTCAGTCCCTTTAACCTCCTGTTTGGCCCAGTTTGCAATTTCTGCGGAAGATGAACAGGAATAGCGAGAACCAATGAGAGACTAGCTGGAGGTGTCTGGACGGGCAAATTTAACTCTCATTTCCCACCAGGAAGAGGAATTAACCAAAGGCTCAGCGTGCCGTGCCGGAACCAGATTAGGGCCTGAAGCCATCCTGCGGTGTTGCGGCCAGCTCAAAAGAAAGCGAGTTGAAGAAAGGAGCTCAGGGGCACTGTAATTCACAAACCTGCAGAGTTATAAATGACAGCTATCGTCCAAAAATATACTGAAGTAAGGCTGCCAAGAGGACTTGAAAGCGGGGCAGAATTGCAGGAAACCGATTTCAGGAGGTAGACTGGAATTGCATTGAAAGCATAGGAAAAGAGGCAGAACGTCCACAATGATGCACTTGGCCAAAAAGGGCGTATGCGTTTTTTCCTGAATATATTCAGGAAAAAACGCATACGCCCTTTTTGGCCAACCAAGCAAGCTTGCAAAGGAAATCTGCACTACAATGAAGTCTCACTTCCCCCCGGTCAAAAGGGCCATCTGAAAAAAGTGTAAAATCCAGAAAGGCAGGACAGGCCATGGAGAACTGGGAGCCTTGTTATGCTGATGGGCGGGATGTAAATTGCCAACAGACACTCGGGAGAAGTGTATGGTGTTTCCTGAAACATCTAAAAAACAAAGCAACAGAGCCTAGGGCACTTCCACTTATGGTCCTATAGCTTAGGGAAATTAAAATCAAAAAGACACAGCCACCCCAAAGTTTGGGACGCCTCTGTTTACAAGAACCTCGTTTACCGTACAAGTTCAACATCGCAGAAAGTGAAAAATGGATAAAGAAGTTGTGGTATTTACTTACAAAGCAATATCACTCAGCAATGAAATCTATGTCATCAGGCCCTTAGCAGCACAATGAGTGGATTCAGGTATGATGATTCTAACTGAAATAAGTCACACAGAAAAAGAAACATCATAAGATATCAGTAATACACGGAATGTAAACTTGGCTACACCAGAACTGAATTACAGAACAGAACAGGGTCTCAAATTTAGAAAACCAACTTATGCTTGCTTAAGGGGAAAGGTGAGTTGGGGTGCTGCATAAAACCAGAGATTGAAATGAACACAGATAAAGTTCCTTAAGCCAAATATGGAATAGACAAGAGCTACTCCTTGCTCAACGAAATGGACTCAACACCGCATATTAAATGCCTAAGAATGTACCTGACTAGTAAGTATCTTAAAACCTATGGATTGCTATGTCTCCGAAAGAGAATCAAGCATGTGTACAGGGGCATAAACGCAGCAATGATAGGATTGGAGAGGTTCGGTGAGCAAATGAAGACCCTTTGAAGTCATATTGCATGGTACCCATTCCACGGGTTTCAACTACCCAGGTTTAAGGTATTCTTCCTTCAGCTAAAACATGCATGTGGAACCTAGAGTGTGATCAACCATGTGATCGGGAGACGTGTTCAAATATGTCTCAGTTTTCGTACCCTGGTACTCGGGTGTAACATTCCAGACGCTTTACTAACACCCTCCCGACTTGGAGAGTCAGTCCCTTTAACCTCCTGTTTGGCCCAGTTTGCAATTTCTGCGGAAGATGAACAGGAATAGCGAGAACCAATGAGAGACTAGCTGGAGGTGTCTGGACGGGCAAATTTAACTCTCATTTCCCACAAGGAAGAGGAATTAACCAAAGGCTCAGCGTGCCGTGCCGGAACCAGATTAGGGCCTGAAGCCATCCTGCGGTGTTGCGGCCAGCTCAAAAGAAAGCGAGTTGAAGAAAGGAGCTCAGGGGCACTGTAATTCACAAACCTGCAGAGTTATAAATGACAGCTATCGTCCAAAAATATACTGAAGTAAGGCTGCCAAGAGGACTTGAAAGCGGGGCAGAATTGCAGGAAACCGATTTCAGGAGGCAGACTGGAATTGCATTGAAAGCATAGGAAAAGAGGCAGAACGTCCACAATGATGCACTTGGCCAAAAAGGGCGTATGCGTTTTTTCCTGAATATATTCAGGAAAAAACGCATACGCCCTTTTTGGCCAACCAAGCAAGCTTGCAAAGGAAATCTGCACTACAATGAAGTCTCACTTCCCCCCGGTCAAAAGGGCCATCTGAAAAAAGTGTAAAATCCAGAAAGACAGGACATGCAATGGAGAACTGGGAGCCTTGTTATGCTGATGGGCGGGATGTAAATTGCCAACAGACACTCGGGAGAAGTGTATGGTGTTTCCTGAAACATCTAAAAAACAAAGCAACAGAGCCTAGGGCACTTCCACTTATGGTCCTATAGCTTAGGGAAATTAAAATCAAAAAGACACAGCCACCCCAAAGTTTGGGACGCATCTGTTTACAAGAACCTCGTTTACAGTACAAGTTCAACATCGCAGAAAGTGAAAAATGGATAAAGAAGTTGTGGTATTTACTTACAAAGCAATATCACTCAGCAATGAAATCTATGTCATCAGGCCCTTAGCAGCACAATGAGTGGATTCAGGTATGATGATTCTAACTGAAATAAGTCACACAGAAAAAGAAACATCATAAGATATCAGTAATACACGGAATGTAAACTTGGCTACACAGGAACTGAATTACAGAACAGAACAGGGTCTCAAATTTAGAAAACCAACTTATGCTTGCTTAAGGGGAAAGGTGAGTTGGGGTGCTGCATAAAACCAGAGATTGAAATGAGCACAGATAAAGTTCCTTAAGCTAAATATGGAATAGACAAGAGCTACTCCTTGCTCAACGAAATGGACTCAACACCGCATATTAAATGCCTAAGAATGTACCTGACTAGTAAGTATCTTAAAACCTATGGATTGCTATGTCTCCGAAAGAGAATCAAGCATGTGTACAGGGGCATAAACGCAGCAGTGATAGGATTGGAGAGGTTCGGTGAGCAAATGAAGACCCTTTGAAGTCATATTGCATGGTACCCATTCCACGGGTTTCAACTACCCAGGTTTAAGGTATTCTTCCTTCAGCTAAAACATGCATGTGGAACCTAGAGTATGATCAACCATGTGATCGGGAGACGTGTTCAAATATGTCTCAGTTTTCGTACCCTGGTACTCGGGTGCAACATTCCAGACGCTTTACTAACACCCTCCCGACTTGGAGAGTCAGTCCCTTTAACCTCCTGTTTGGCCCAGTTTGCAATTTCTGCGGAAGATGAACAGGAATAGCGAGAACCAATGAGAGACTAGCTGGAGGTGTCTGGACGGGCAAATTTAACTCTCATTTCCCACCAGGAAGAGGAATTAACCAAAGGCTCAGCGTGCCGTGCCGGAACCAGATTAGGGCCTGAAGCCATCCTGCGGTGTTGCGGCCAGCTCAAAAGAAAGCGAGTTGAAGAAAGGAGCTCAGGGGCACTGTAATTCACAAACCTGCAGAGTTATAAATGACAGCTATCGTCCAAAAATATACTGAAGTAAGGCTGCCAAGAGGACTTGAAAGCGGGGCAGAATTGTAGGAAACCGATTTCAGGAGGTAGACTGGAATTGCATTGAAAGCATAGGAAAAGAGGCAGAACGTCCACAATGATGCACTTGGCCAAAAAGGGCGTATGCGTTTTTTCCTGAATATATTCAGGAAAAAACGCATACGCCCTTTTTGGCCAACCAAGCAAGCTTGCAAAGGAAATCTGCACTACAATGAAGTCTCACTTCCCCCCGGTCAAAAGGGCCATCTGAAAAAAGTGTAAAATCCAGAAAGGCAGGACAGGCCATGGAGAACTGGGAGCCTTGTTATGCTGATGGGCGGGATGTAAATTGCCAACAGACACTCGGGAGAAGTGTATGGTGTTTCCTGAAACATCTAAAAAACAAAGCAACAGAGCCTAGGGCACTTCCACTTATGGTCCTATAGCTTAGGGAAATTAAAATCAAAAAGACACAGCCACCCCAAAGTTTGGGACGCCTCTGTTTACAAGAACCTCGTTTACAGTACAAGTTCAACATCGCAGAAAGTGAAAAATGGATAAAGAAGTTGTGGTATTTACTTACAAAGCAATATCACTCAGCAATGAAATCTATGTCATCAGGCCCTTAGCAGCACAATGAGTGGATTCAGGTATGATGATTCTAACTGAAATAAGTCACACAGAAAAAGAAACATCATAAGATATCAGTAATACACGGAATGTAAACTTGGCTACACAGGAACTGAATTACAGAACAGAACAGGGTCTCAAATTTAGAAAACCAACTTATGCTTTCTTAAGGGTAAAGGTGAGTTGGGGTGCTGCATAAAACCAGAGATTGAAATGAGCACAGATAAAGTTCCTTAAGCCAAATATGGAATAGACAAGAGCTACCTCTTGCTCAACGAAATGGACTCAACACCGCATATTAAATGCCTAAGAATGTACCTGACTAGTAAGTATCTTAAAACCTATGGATTGCTATGTCTCCGAAAGAGAATCAAGCATGTGTACAGGGGCATAAACGCAGCAGTGATAGGATTGGAGAGGTTCGGTGAGCAAATGAAGACCCTTTGAAGTCATATTGCATGGTACCCATTCCACGGGTTTCAACTACCCAGGTTTAAGGTATTCTTCCTTCAGCTAAAACATGCATGTGGAACCTAGAGTATGATCAACCATGTGATCGGGAGACGTGTTCAAATATATCTCAGTTTTCGTACCCTGGTACTCGGGTGCAACATTCCAGACGCTTTACTAACACCCTCCCGACTTGGAGAGTCAGTCCCTTTAACCTCCTGTTTGGCCCAGTTTGCAATTTCTGCGGAAGATGAACAGGAATAGCGAGAACCAATGAGAGACTAGCTGGAGGTGTCTGGACGGGCAAATTTAACTCTCATTTCCCACCAGGAAGAGGAATTAACCAAAGGCTCAGCGTGCCGTGCCGGAACCAGATTAGGGCCTGAAGCCATCCTGCGGTGTTGCGGCCAGCTCAAAAGAAAGCGAGTTGAAGAAAGGAGCTCAGGGGCACTGTAATTCACAAACCTGCAGAGTTATAAATGACAGCTATCGTCCAAAAATATACTGAAGTAAGGCTGCCAAGAGGACTTGAAAGCGGGGCAGAATTGCAGGAAACCGATTTCAGGAGGCAGACTGGAATTGCATTGAAAGCATAGGAAAAGAGGCAGAACGTCCACCATGATGCACTTGGCCAAAAAGGGCGTATGCGTTTTTTCCTGAATATATTCAGGAAAAAACGCATACGCCCTTTTTGGCCAACCAAGCAAGCTTGCAAAGGAAATCTGCACTACAATGAAGTCTCACTTCCCCCCGGTCAAAAGGGCCATCTGAAAAAAGTGTAAAATCCAGAAAGGCAGGACAGGCCATGGAGAACTGGGAGCCTTGTTATGCTGATGGGCGGGATGTAAATTGCCAACAGACACTCGGGAGAAGTGTATGGTGTTTCCTGAAACATCTAAAAAACAAAGCAACAGAGCCTAGGGCACTTCCACTTATGGTCCTATAGCTTAGGGAAATTAAAATCAAAAAGACACAGCCACCCCAAAGTTTGGGACGCCTCTGTTTACAAGAACCTCGTTTACAGTACAAGTTCAACATCGCAGAAAGTGAAAAATGGATAAAGAAGTTGTGGTATTTACTTACAAAGCAATATCACTCAGCAATGAAATCTATGTCATCAGGCCCTTAGCAGCACAATGAGTGGATTCAGGTATGATGATTCTAACTGAAATAAGTCACACAGAAAAAGAAACACCATAAGATATCAGTAATACACGGAATGTAAACTTGGCTACACAGGAACTGAATTACAGAACAGAACAGGGTCTCAAATTTAGAAAACCAACTTATGCTTGCTTAAGGGGAAAGGTGAGTTGGGGTGCTGCATAAAACCAGAGATTGAAATGAACACAGATAAAGTTCCTTAAGCCAAATATGGAATAGACAAGAGCTACTCCTTGCTCAACGAAATGGACTCAACACCGCATATTAAATGCCTAAGAATGTACCTGACTAGTAAGTATCTTAAAACCTATGGATTGCTATGTCTCCGAAAGAGAATCAAGCATGTGTACAGGGGCATAAACGCAGCAGTGATAGGATTGGAGAGGTTCGGTGAGCAAATGAAGACCCTTTGAAGTCATATTGCATGGTACCCATTCCACGGGTTTCAACTACCCAGGTTTAAGGTATTCTTCCTTCAGCTAAAACATGCATGTGGAACCTAGAGTGTGATCAACCATGTGATCGGGAGACGTGTTCAAATATGTCTCAGTTTTCGTACCCTGGTACTCGGGTGCAACATTCCAGACGCTTTACTAACACCCTCCCGACTTGGAGAGTCAGTCCCTTTAACCTCCTGTTTGGCCCAGTTTGCAATTTCTGCGGAAGATGAACAGGAATAGCGAGAACCAATGAGAGACTAGCTGGAGGTGTCTGGACGGGCAAATTTAACTCTCATTTCCCACAAGGAAGAGGAATTAACCAAAGGCTCAGCGTGCCGTGCCGGAACCAGATTAGGGCCTGAAGCCATCCTGCGGTGTTGCGGCCAGCTCAAAAGAAAGCGAGTTGAAGAAAGGAGCTCAGGGGCACTGTAATTCACAAACCTGCAGAGTTATAAATGACAGCTATCGTCCAAAAATATACTGAAGTAAGGCTGCCAAGAGGACTTGAAAGCGGGGCAGAATTGCAGGAAACCGATTTCAGGAGGCAGACTGGAATTGCATTGAAAGCATAGGAAAAGAGGCAGAACGTCCACAATGATGCACTTGGCCAAAAAGGGCGTATGCGTTTTTTCCTGAATATATTCAGGAAAAAACGCATACGCCCTTTTTGGCCAACCAAGCAAGCTTGCAAAGGAAATCTGCACTACAATGAAGTCTCACTTCCCCCCGGTCAAAAGGGCCATCTGAAAAAAGTGTAAAATCCAGAAAGACAGGACATGCAATGGAGAACTGGGAGCCTTGTTATGCTGATGGGCGGGATGTAAATTGCCAACAGACACTCGGGAGAAGTGTATGGTGTTTCCTGAAACATCTAAAAAACAAAGCAACAGAGCCTAGGGCACTTCCACTTATGGTCCTATAGCTTAGGGAAATTAAAATCAAAAAGACACAGCCACCCCAAAGTTTGGGACGCATCTGTTTACAAGAACCTCGTTTACAGTACAAGTTCAACATCGCAGAAAGTGAAAAATGGATAAAGAAGTTGTGGTATTTACTTACAAAGCAATATCACTCAGCAATGAAATCTATGTCATCAGGCCCTTAGCAGCACAATGAGTGGATTCAGGTATGATGATTCTAACTGAAATAAGTCACACAGAAAAAGAAACATCATAAGATATCAGTAATACACGGAATGTAAACTTGGCTACACAGGAACTGAATTACAGAACAGAACAGGGTCTCAAATTTAGAAAACCAACTTATGCTTGCTTAAGGGGAAAGGTGAGTTGGGGTGCTGCATAAAACCAGAGATTGAAATGAGCACAGATAAAGTTCCTTAAGCTAAATATGGAATAGACAAGAGCTACTCCTTGCTCAACGAAATGGACTCAACACCGCATATTAAATGCCTAAGAATGTACCTGACTAGTAAGTATCTTAAAACCTATGGATTGCTATGTCTCCGAAAGAGAATCAAGCATGTGTACAGGGGCATAAACGCAGCAGTGATAGGATTGGAGAGGTTCGGTGAGCAAATGAAGACCCTTTGAAGTCATATTGCATGGTACCCATTCCACGGGTTTCAACTACCCAGGTTTAAGGTATTCTTCCTTCAGCTAAAACATGCATGTGGAACCTAGAGTATGATCAACCATGTGATCGGGAGACGTGTTCAAATATGTCTCAGTTTTCGTACCCTGGTACTCGGGTGCAACATTCCAGACGCTTTACTAACACCCTCCCGACTTGGAGAGTCAGTCCCTTTAACCTCCTGTTTGGCCCAGTTTGCAATTTCTGCGGAAGATGAACAGGAATAGCGAGAACCAATGAGAGACTAGCTGGAGGTGTCTGGACGGGCAAATTTAACTCTCATTTCCCACCAGGAAGAGGAATTAACCAAAGGCTCAGCGTGCCGTGCCGGAACCAGATTAGGGCCTGAAGCCATCCTGCGGTGTTGCGGCCAGCTCAAAAGAAAGCGAGTTGAAGAAAGGAGCTCAGGGGCACTGTAATTCACAAACCTGCAGAGTTATAAATGACAGCTATCGTCCAAAAATATACTGAAGTAAGGCTGCCAAGAGGACTTGAAAGCGGGGCAGAATTGTAGGAAACCGATTTCAGGAGGTAGACTGGAATTGCATTGAAAGCATAGGAAAAGAGGCAGAACGTCCACAATGATGCACTTGGCCAAAAAGGGCGTATGCGTTTTTTCCTGAATATATTCAGGAAAAAACGCATACGCCCTTTTTGGCCAACCAAGCAAGCTTGCAAAGGAAATCTGCACTACAATGAAGTCTCACTTCCCCCCGGTCAAAAGGGCCATCTGAAAAAAGTGTAAAATCCAGAAAGGCAGGACAGGCCATGGAGAACTGGGAGCCTTGTTATGCTGATGGGCGGGATGTAAATTGCCAACAGACACTCGGGAGAAGTGTATGGTGTTTCCTGAAACATCTAAAAAACAAAGCAACAGAGCCTAGGGCACTTCCACTTATGGTCCTATAGCTTAGGGAAATTAAAATCAAAAAGACACAGCCACCCCAAAGTTTGGGACGCCTCTGTTTACAAGAACCTCGTTTACAGTACAAGTTCAACATCGCAGAAAGTGAAAAATGGATAAAGAAGTTGTGGTATTTACTTACAAAGCAATATCACTCAGCAATGAAATCTATGTCATCAGGCCCTTAGCAGCACAATGAGTGGATTCAGGTATGATGATTCTAACTGAAATAAGTCACACAGAAAAAGAAACATCATAAGATATCAGTAATACACGGAATGTAAACTTGGCTACACAGGAACTGAATTACAGAACAGAACAGGGTCTCAAATTTAGAAAACCAACTTATGCTTTCTTAAGGGTAAAGGTGAGTTGGGGTGCTGCATAAAACCAGAGATTGAAATGAGCACAGATAAAGTTCCTTAAGCCAAATATGGAATAGACAAGAGCTACCTCTTGCTCAACGAAATGGACTCAACACCGCATATTAAATGCCTAAGAATGTACCTGACTAGTAAGTATCTTAAAACCTATGGATTGCTATGTCTCCGAAAGAGAATCAAGCATGTGTACAGGGGCATAAACGCAGCAGTGATAGGATTGGAGAGGTTCGGTGAGCAAATGAAGACCCTTTGAAGTCATATTGCATGGTACCCATTCCACGGGTTTCAACTACCCAGGTTTAAGGTATTCTTCCTTCAGCTAAAACATGCATGTGGAACCTAGAGTATGATCAACCATGTGATCGGGAGACGTGTTCAAATATATCTCAGTTTTCGTACCCTGGTACTCGGGTGCAACATTCCAGACGCTTTACTAACACCCTCCCGACTTGGAGAGTCAGTCCCTTTAACCTCCTGTTTGGCCCAGTTTGCAATTTCTGCGGAAGATGAACAGGAATAGCGAGAACCAATGAGAGACTAGCTGGAGGTGTCTGGACGGGCAAATTTAACTCTCATTTCCCACCAGGAAGAGGAATTAACCAAAGGCTCAGCGTGCCGTGCCGGAACCAGATTAGGGCCTGAAGCCATCCTGCGGTGTTGCGGCCAGCTCAAAAGAAAGCGAGTTGAAGAAAGGAGCTCAGGGGCACTGTAATTCACAAACCTGCAGAGTTATAAATGACAGCTATCGTACAAAAATATACTGAAGTAAGGCTGCCAAGAGGACTTGAAAGCGGGGCAGAATTGCAGGAAACCGATTTCAGGAGGCAGACTGGAATTGCATTGAAAGCATAGGAAAAGAGGCAGAACGTCCACAATGATGCACTTGGCCAAAAAGGGCGTATGCGTTTTTTCCTGAATATATTCAGGAAAAAACGCATACGCCCTTTTTGGCCAACCAAGCAAGCTTGCAAAGGAAATCTGCACTACAATGAAGTCTCACTTCCCCCCGGTCAAAAGGGCCATCTGAAAAAAGTGTAAAATCCAGAAAGGCAGGACAGGCCATGGAGAACTGGGAGCCTTGTTATGCTGATGGGCGGGATGTAAATTGCCAACAGACACTCGGGAGAAGTGTATGGTGTTTCCTGAAACATCTAAAAAACAAAGCAACAGAGCCTAGGGCACTTCCACTTATGGTCCTATAGCTTAGGGAAATTAAAATCAAAAAGACACAGCCACCCCAAAGTTTGGGACGCCTCTGTTTACAAGAACCTCGTTTACAGTACAAGTTCAACATCGCAGAAAGTGAAAAATGGATAAAGAAGTTGTGGTATTTACTTACAAAGCAATATCACTCAGCAATGAAATCTATGTCATCAGGCCCTTAGCAGCACAATGAGTGGATTCAGGTATGATGATTCTAACTGAAATAAGTCACACAGAAAAAGAAACACCATAAGATATCAGTAATACACGGAATGTAAACTTGGCTACACAGGAACTGAATTACAGAACAGAACAGGGTCTCAAATTTAGAAAACCAACTTATGCTTGCTTAAGGGTAAAGGTGAGTTGGGGTGCTGCATAAAACCAGAGATTGAAATGAACACAGATAAAGTTCCTTAAGCCAAATATGGAATAGACAAGAGCTACTCCTTGCTCAACGAAATGGACTCAACACCGCATATTAAATGCCTAAGAATGTACCTGACTAGTAAGTATCTTAAAACCTATGGATTGCTATGTCTCTGAAAGAGAATCAAGCATGTGTACAGGGGCATAAACGCAGCAGTGATAGGATTGGAGAGGTTCGGTGAGCAAATGAAGACCCTTTGAAGTCATATTGCATGGTACCCATTCCACGGGTTTCAACTACCCAGGTTTAAGGTATTCTTCCTTCAGCTAAAACATGCATGTGGAACCTAGAGTATGATCAACCATGTGATCGGGAGACGTGTTCAAATATGTCTCAGTTTTCGTACCCTGGTACTCGGGTGCAACATTCCAGACGCTTTACTAACACCCTCCCGACTTGGAGAGTCAGTCCCTTTAACCTCCTGTTTGGCCCAGTTTGCAATTTCTGCGGAAGATGAACAGGAATAGCGAGAACCAATGAGAGACTAGCTGGAGGTGTCTGGACGGGCAAATTTAACTCTCATTTCCCACCAGGAAGAGGAATTAACCAAAGGCTCAGCGTGCCGTGCCGGAACCAGATTAGGGCCTGAAGCCATCCTGCGGTGTTGCGGCCAGCTCAAAAGAAAGCGAGTTGAAGAAAGGAGCTCAGGGGCACTGTAATTCACAAACCTGCAGAGTTATAAATGACAGCTATCGTCCAAAAATATACTGAAGTAAGGCTGCCAAGAGGACTTGAAAGCGGGGCAGAATTGCAGGAAACCGATTTCAGGAGGTAGACTGGAATTGCATTGAAAGCATAGGAAAAGAGGCAGAACGTCCACAATGATGCACTTGGCCAAAAAGGGCGTATGCGTTTTTTCCTGAATATATTCAGGAAAAAACGCATACGCCCTTTTTGGCCAACCAAGCAAGCTTGCAAAGGAAATCTGCACTACAATGAAGTCTCACTTCCCCCCGGTCAAAAGGACCATCTGAAAAAAGTGTAAAATCCAGAAAGGCAGGACAGGCCATGGAGAACTGGGAGCCTTGTTATGCTGATGGGCGGGATGTAAATTGCCAACAGACACTCGGGAGAAGTGTATGGTGTTTCCTGAAACATCTAAAAAACAAAGCAACAGAGCCTAGGGCACTTCCACTTATGGTCCTATAGCTTAGGGAAATTAAAATCAAAAAGACACAGCCACCCCAAAGTTTGGGACACCTCTGTTTACAAGAACCTCGTTTACAGTACAAGTTCAACATCGCAGAAAGTGAAAAATGGATAAAGAAGTTGTGGTATTTACTTACAAAGCAATATCACTCAGCAATGAAATCTATGTCATCAGGCCCTTAGCAGCACAATGAGTGGATTCAGGTATGATGATTCTAACTGAAATAAGTCACACAGAAAAAGAAACACCATAAGATATCAGTAATACACGGAATGTAAACTTGGCTACACAGGAACTGAATTACAGAACAGAACAGGGTCTCAAATTTAGAAAACCAACTTATGCTTGCTTAAGGGTAAAGGTGAGTTGGGGTGCTGCATAAAACCAGAGATTGAAATGAACACAGATAAAGTTCCTTAAGCCAAATATGGAATAGACAAGAGCTACTCCTTGCTCAACGAAATGGACTCAACACCGCATATTAAATGCCTAAGAATGTACCTGACTAGTAAGTATCTTAAAACCTATGGATTGCTATGTCTCCGAAAGAGAATCAAGCATGTGTACAGGGGCATAAACGCAGCAGTGATAGGATTGGAGAGGTTCGGTGAGCAAATGAAGACCCTTTGAAGTCATATTGCATGGTACCCATTCCACAGGTTTCAACTACCCAGGTTTAAGGTATTCTTCCTTCAGCTAAAACATGCATGTGGAACCTAGAGTATGATCAACCATGTGATCGGGAGACGTGTTCAAATATGTCTCAGTTTTCGTACCCTGGTACTCGGGTGCAACATTCCAGACGCTTTACTAACACTCTCCCGACTTGGAGAGTCAGTCCCTTTAACCTCCTGTTTGGCCCAGTTTGCAATTTCTGCGGAAGATGAACAGGAATAGCGAGAACCAATGAGAGACTAGCTGGAGGTGTCTGGACGGGCAAATTTAACTCTCATTTCCCACCAGGAAGAGGAATTAACCAAAGGCTCAGCGTGCCGTGCCGGAACCAGATTAGGGCCTGAAGCCATCCTGCGGTGTTGCGGCCAGGTCACAAGAAAGCGAGTTGAAGAAAGGAGCTCAGGGGCACTGTAATTCACAAACCTGCAGACTTATAAATGACAGCTATCGTCCAAAAATATACTGAAGTAAGGCTGCCAAGAGGACTTGAAAGCGGGGCAGAATTGCAGGAAACCGATTTCAGGAGGTAGACTGGAATTGCATTGAAAGCATAGGAAAAGAGGCAGAACGTCCACAATGATGCACTTGGCCAAAAAGGGCGTATGCGTTTTTTCCTGAATATATTCAGGAAAAAACGCATACGCCCTTTTTGGCCAACCAAGCAAGCTTGCAAAGGAAATCTGCACTACAATGAAGTCTCACTTCCCCCCGGTCAAAAGGGCCATCTGAAAAAAGTGTAAAATCCAGAAAGGCGGGACAGCCCATGGAGAACTGGGAGCCTTGTTATGCTGATGGGCGGGATGTAAATTGCCAACAGACACTCGGGAGAAGTGTATGGTGTTTCCTGAAACATCTAAAAAACAAAGCAACAGAGCCTAGGGCACTTCCACTTATGGTCCTATAGCTTAGGGAAATTAAAATCAAAAAGACACAGCCACCCCAAAGTTTGGGACGCCTCTGTTTACAAGAACCTCGTTTACAGTACAAGTTCAACATCGCAGAAAGTGAAAAATGGATAAAGAAGTTGTGGTATTTACTTACAAAGCAATATCACTCAGCAATGAAATCTATGTCATCAGGCCCTTAGCAGCACAATGAGTGGATTCAGGTATGATGATTCTAACTGAAATAAGTCACACAGAAAAAGAAACATCATAAGATATCAGTAATACACGGAATGTAAACTTGGCTACACAGGAACTGAATTACAGAACAGAACACGGTCTCAAATTTAGAAAACCAACTTATGCTTGCTTAAGGGGAAAGGTGAGTTGGGGTGCTGCATAAAACCAGAGATTGAAATGAGCACAGATAAAGTTCCTTAAGCCAAATATGGAATAGACAAGAGCTACTCCTTGCTCAACGAAATGGACTCAACACCCCATATTAAGCGCCTAAGAATGTACCTGACTAGTAAGTATCTTAAAACCTATGGATTGCTATATCTCCAAAAGAGAATCAAGCGTGTGTCCAGGGGCATAAATGCAGCAGTGATAGGATTGGAGAGGTTCGGTGAGCAAACAAAGACCCTTTGAAGTCATATTGCATGGTACCCATTTCACGGGTCTCAACTCTCCAGGTTTCAGGGATTCTTCCTTCAGCTAAAACATGCATGTGGAACCTAGAGTATGATCAACCATGTGATCGGGAAACGTGTTCAAATATGTCTCAGTTTTCGTACCTGGTACTCGGGTGCAACATTCCAGACGCTTTACTAACACCCTCCCGACTTGGAGAGTCAGTCCCTTTAACCTCCTGTTTGGCCCAGTTTGCAATTTCTGCGGAAGATGAACAGGAATAGCGAGAACCAATGAGAGACTAGCTGGAGGTGTCTGGACGGGCAAATTTAACTCTCATTTCCCACCAGGAAGAGGAATTAACCAAAGGCTCAGCGTGCCCTGCCGGAACCAGATTAGGGCCTGAAGCCATCCTGCGGTGTTGCGGCCAGCTCAAAAGAAAGCGAGTTGAAGAAAGGAGCTCAGGGGCACTGTAATTCACAAACCTGCAGACTTATAAATGACAGCTATCGTCCAAAAATATACTGAAGTAAGGCTGCCAAGAGGACTTGAAAGCGGGGCAGAATTGCAGGAAACCGATTTCAGGAGGTAGACTGGAATTGCATTGAAAGCATAGGAAAAGAGGCAGAACGTCCACAATGATGCACTTGGCCAAAAAGGGCGTATGCGTTTTTTCCTGAATATATTCAGGAAAAAACGCATACGCCCTTTTTGGCCAACCAAGCAAGCTTGCAAAGGAAATCTGCACTACAATGAAGTCTCACTTCCCCCCGGTCAAAAGGGCCATCTGAAAAAAGTGTAAAATCCAGAAAGGCGGGACATCCCATGGAGAACTGGGAGCCTTGTTATGCTGATGGGCGGGATGTAAATTGCCAACAGACACTCGGGAGAAGTGTATGGTGTTTCCTGAAACATCTAAAAAACAAAGCAACAGAGCCTAGGGCACTTCCACTTATGGTCCTATAGCTTAGGGAAATTAAAATCAAAAAGACACAGCCACCCCAAAGTTTGGGACGCCTCTGTTTACAAGAACCTCGTTTACAGTACAAGTTCAACATCGCAGAAAGTGAAAAATGGATAAAGAAGTTGTGGTATTTACTTACAAAGCAATATCACTCAGCAATGAAATCTATGTCATCAGGCCCTTAGCAGCACAATGAGTGGATTCAGGTATGATGATTCTAACTGAAATAAGTCACACAGAAAAAGAAACATCATAAGATATCAGTAATACACGGAATGTAAACTTGGCTACACAGGAACTGAATTACAGAACAGAACACGGTCTCAAATTTAGAAAACCAACTTATGCTTGCTTAAGGGGAAAGGTGAGTTGGGGTGCTGCATAAAACCAGAGATTGAAATGAGCACAGATAAAGTTCCTTAAGCCAAATATGGAATAGACAAGAGCTACTCCTTGCTCAACGAAATGGACTCAACACCCCATATTAAGCGCCTAAGAATGTACCTGACTAGTAAGTATCTTAAAACCTATGGATTGCTATATCTCCAAAAGAGAATCAAGCGTGTGTCCAGGGGCATAAATGCAGCAGTGATAGGATTGGAGAGGTTCGGTGAGCAAACAAAGACCCTTTGAAGTCATATTGCATGGTACCCATTTCACGGGTCTCAACTCTCCAGGTTTCAGGGATTCTTCCTTCAGCTAAAACATGCATGTGGAACCTAGAGTATGATCAACCATGTGATCGGGAAACGTGTTCAAATATGTCTCAGTTTTCGTACCTGGTACTCGGGTGCAACATTCCAGACGCTTTACTAACACCCTCCCGACTTGGAGAGTCAGTCCCTTTAACCTCCTGTTTGGCCCAGTTTGCAATTTCTGCGGAAGATGAACAGGAATAGCGAGAACCAATGAGAGACTAGCTGGAGGTGTCTGGACGGGCAAATTTAACTCTCATTTCCCACCAGGAAGAGGAATTAACCAAAGGCTCAGCGTGCCGTGCCGGAACCAGATTAGGGCCTGAAGCCATCCTGCGGTGTTGCGGCCAGCTCAAAAGAAAGCGAGTTGAAGAAAGGAGCTCAGGGGCACTGTAATTCACAAACCTGCAGACTTATAAATGACAGCTATCGTCCAAAAATATACTGAAGTAAGGCTGCCAAGAGGACTTGAAAGCGGGGCAGAATTGCAGGAAACCGATTTCAGGAGGTAGACTGGAATTGCATTGAAAGCATAGGAAAAGAGGCAGAACGTCCACAATGATGCACTTGGCCAAAAAGGGCGTATGCGTTTTTTCCTGAATATATTCAGGAAAAAACGCATACGCCCTTTTTGGCCAACCAAGCAAGCTTGCAAAGGAAATCTGCACTACAATGAAGTCTCACTTCCCCCCGGTCAAAAGGGCCATCTGAAAAAAGTGTAAAATCCAGAAAGGCAGGACAGGCCATGGAGAACTGGGAGCCTTGTTATGCTGATGGGCGGGATGAAAATTGCCAGCAGACACTCGGGAGAAGTGTATGGTGTTTCCTGAAACATCTAAAAAACAAAGCAACAGAGCCTAGGGCACTTCCACTTATGGTCCTATAGCTTAGGGAAATTAAAATCAAAAAGACACAGCCACCCCAAACATTGGGATGCCTCTGTTTACAAGAACCTCGTTTACAGTACAAGTTCAACATCGCAGAAAGTGAAAAATGGATAAAGAAGTTGTGGTATTTACTTACAAAGCAATATCACTCAGCAATGAAATCTATGTCATCAGGCCCTTAGCAGCACAATGAGTGGATTCAGGTATGATGATTCTAACTGAAATAAGTCACACAGAAAAAGAAACATCATAAGATATCAGTAATACACGGAATGTAAACTTGGCTACACAGGAACTGAATTACAGAACAGAACAGGGTCTCAAATTTAGAAAACCAACTTATGCTTGCTTAAGGGGAAAGGTGAGTTGGGGTGCTGCATAAAACCAGAGATTGAAATGAGCACAGATAAAGTTCCTTAAGCCAAATATGGAATAGACAAGAGCTACTCCTTGCTCAACGAAATGGACTCAACACCGCATATTAAACGCCTAAGAATGTACCTGACTAGTAAGTATCTTAAAACCTATGGATTACTATGTCTCCGAAAGAGAATCAAGCATGTGTACAGGGGCATAAACGCAGCAGTGATAGGATTGGAGAGGTTCGGTGAGCAAATGAAGACCCTCTGAAGTCATATTGCATGGTACCCATTCCACGGGTTTCAACTACCCAGGTTTAAGGTATTCTTCCTTCAGCTAAAACATGCATGTGGAACCTAGAGTATGATCAACCATGTGATCGGGAGACGTGTTCAAATATGTCTCAGTTTTCGTACCCTGGTACTCGGGTGCAACATTCCAGACGCTTTACTAACACCCTCCCGACTTGGAGAGTCAGTCCCTTTAACCTCCTGTTTGGCCCAGTTTGCAATTTCTGCGGAAGATGAACAGGAATAGCGAGAACCAATGAGAGACTAGCTGGAGGTGTCTGGACGGGCAAATTTAACTCTCATTTCCCACCAGGAAGAGGAATTAACCAAAGGCTCAGCGTGCCCTGCCGGAACCAGATTAGGGCCTGAAGACATCCTGCGGTGTTGCGGCAAGCTCAAAAGAAAGCGAGTTGAAGAAAGGAGCTCAGGGGCACTGTAATTCACAAAACTGCAGAGTTATAAATGACAGCTATCGTCCAAAAATATACTGAAGTAAGGCTGCCAAGAGGACTTGAAAGCGGGGCAGAATTGCAGGAAACCGATTTCAGGAGGTAGACTGGAATTGCATTGAAAGCATAGGAAAAGAGGCAGAACGTCCACAATGATGCACTTGGCCAAAAAGGGCGTATGTGTTTTTTCCTGAATATATTCTGGGAAAAACGCATACGCCCTTTTTGGCCAACCAAGCAAGCTTGCAAAGGAAATCTGCACTACAATGAAGTCTCACTTCCCCCCGGTCAAAAGGGCCATCTGAAAAAAGTGTAAAATCCAGAAAGGCAGGACAGGCCATGGAGAACTGGGAGCCTTGTTATGCTGACGGGCGGGATGTAAATAGCCAACAGACACTCGGGAGAAGTGTATGGTGTTTCCTGAAACATCTAAAAAACAAAGCAACAGAGCCTAGGGCACTTCCACTTATGGTCCTATAGCTTAGGGAAATTAAAATCAAAAGACACAGCCACCCCAAAGTTTGGAACGCCTCTGTTTACAAGAACCTCGTTTACAGTACAAGTTCAACATCGCAGAAAGTGAAAAATGGATAAAGAAGTTGTGGTATTTACTTACAAAGCAATATCACTCAGCAATGAAATCTATGTCATCAGGCCCTTAGCAGCACAATGAGTGGATTCAGGTATGATGATTCTAACTGAAATAAGTCACACAGAAAAAGAAACATCATAAGATATCAGTAATACACGGAATGTAAACTTGGCTACACAGGAACTGAATTACAGAACAGAACAGGGTCTCAAATTTAGAAAACCAACTTATGCTTGCTTAAGGGTAAAGGTGAGTTGGGGTGCTGCATAAAACCAGAGATTGAAATGAGCACAGATAAAGTTCCTTAAGCCAAATATGGAATAGACAAGAGCTACTCCTTGCTCAACGAAATGGACTCAACACCCCATATTAAGCGCCTAAGAATGTACCTGACTAGTAAGTATCTTAAAACCTATGGATTGCTATATCTCCAAAAGAGAATCAAGCGTGTGTCCAGGGGCATAAATGCAGCAGTGATAGGATTGGAGAGGTTCGGTGAGCAAACAAAGACCCTTTGAAGTCATATTGCATGGTACCCATTCCACGGGTCTCAACTCTCCAGGTTTCAGGGATTCTTCCTTCAGCTAAAACATGCATGTGGAACCTAGAGTATGATCAACCATGTGATCGGGAAACGTGTTCAAATATGTCTCAGTTCTCGTACCCTGGTACTGGGGTGCAACATTCCAGACGCTTTACTAACACCCTCCCGACTTGGAGAGTCAGTCCCTTTAACCTCCTGTTTGGCCCAGTTTGCAATTTCTGCGGAAGATGAACAGGAATAGCGAGAACCAATGAGAGACTAGCTGGAGGTGTCTGGACGGGCAAATTTAACTCTCATTTCCCACCAGGAAGAGGAATTAACCAAAGGCTCAGCGTGCCGTGCCGGAACCAGATTAGGGCCTGAAGCCATCCTGCGGTGTTGCGGCCAGCTCAAAAGAAAGCGAGTTGAAGAAAGGAGCTCAGGGGCACTGTAATTCACAAACCTGCAGACTTATAAATGACAGCTATCGTCCAAAAATATACTGAAGTAAGGCTGCCAAGAGGACTTGAAAGCGGGGCAGAATTGCAGGAAACCGATTTCAGGAGGTAGACTGGAATTGCATTGAAAGCATAGGAAAAGAGGCAGAACGTCCACAATGATGCACTTGGCCAAAAAGGGCGTATGCGTTTTTTCCTGAATATATTCAGGAAAAAACGCATACGCCCTTTTTGGCCAACCAAGCAAGCTTGCAAAGGAAATCTGCACTACAATGAAGTCTCACATCCCCCCGGTCAAAAGGGCCATCTGAAAAAAGTGTAAAATCCAGAAAGGCAGGACAGGCCATGGAGAACTGGGAGCCTTGTTATGCTGATGGGCGGGATGTAAATTGCCAGCAGACACTCGGGAGAAGTGTATGGTGTTTCCTGAAACATCTAAAAAACAAAGCAACAGAGCCTAGGGCACTTCCACTTATGGTCCTATAGCTTAGGGAAATTAAAATCAAAAAGACACAGCCACCCCAAACATTGGGACGCCTCTGTTTACAAGAACCTCGTTTACAGTACAAGTTCAACATCGCAGAAAGTGAAAAATGGATAAAGAAGTTGTGGTATTTACTTACAAAGCAATATCACTCAGCAATGAAATCTATGTCATCAGGCCCTTAGCAGCACAATGAGTGGATTCAGGTATGATGATTCTAACTGAAATAAGTCACACAGAAAAAGAAACATCATAAGATATCAGTAATACACGGAATGTAAACTTGGCTACACAGGAACTGAATTACAGAACAGAACAGGGTCTCAAATTTAGAAAACCAACTTATGCTTGCTTAAGGGGAAAGGTGAGTTGGTGTGCTGCATAAAACCAGAGATTGAAATGAGCACAGATAAAGTTCCTTAAGTCAAATATGGAATAGACAAGAGCTACTTCTTGCTCAACGAAATGGACTCAACACCCCATATTAAATGCCTAAGAATGTACCTGACTAGTAAGTATCTTAAAACCTATGGATTGCTACGTCTCCGAAAGGGAATCAAGCCTGTGTACAGGGGCATAAACGCAGCAGTGATAGGATTGGAGAGGTTCGGTAAGCAAATGAAGACACTTTGAAGTCATATTGCATGGTACCCATTCCACGGGTCTCAACTCTCCAGGTTTCAGGGATTCTTCCTTCAGCTAAAACATGCATGTGGAACCCAGAGTATGATCAACCATGTGATCGGGAGACTTGTTCCAAAATGTCTCAGTTCTCGTCCCCTGGTACTCAGGTGCAACATTCCAGACGCTTTACTAACACTCTCCCGACTTGGAGAGTCAGTGCCTTTAACCTCCTGTTTGGCCCAGTTTGCAATTTCTGCGGAAGATGAACAGGAATAGGGAGAACCAATGAGAGACTAGCTGGAGGTGTCTGGACGGGCAAATTTAACTCTCATTTCCCACCAGGAAGAGGAATTAACCAAAGGCTCAGCATGTCGTGCCGGGACCAGATTAGGGCCTGAAGCCATCCTGCGGTGTTGTGGCCAGCTCACAAGAAAGCGAGTTGAAGAAAGGAGCTCAGGGGCACTGTAATTCACAAACCTGCAGACTTATAAATGACAGCTATCGTCCAAAAATATACTGAAGTAAGGTTGCCAAGAGGACTTGAAAGCGGGGAAGAATTGCAGGAAACCGATTTCAGGAGGTAGACTGGAATTGCATTGAAAGCATAGGAAAGCAGGGAGAACGACCACAATGATGCACTTCGCCAAAAAGGGCGTATGCGTTTTTTCCTGACATACGCCCTTTTTGGCCAACCAAGCAAGCTTGCAAAGGAAATTTGCACTACAATGAAGTCTCACTTCCCCCCGGTCAAAAGGGCCATCTGAGAAAAGTGTAAAATCCAGAAAGGCAGGACAGGCCATGGAGAACTGGGAGCCTTGTTATGCTGATGGGCGGGATGTAAATTGCCACAGCCACTCGGGAGAAGTGTATGGTGTTTCCTGAAACATCTAAAAAACAAAGCAACAGAGCCTAGGGCACTTCCACTTATGGTCCTATAGCTTAGGGAAATTAAAATCAAAAAGACACAGCCACCCCACAGTTTGGGACAGCTCTGTTTACAAGAACCTCGTTTACGGTACAAGTTCAGTATCGCAGAAAGTGAAAAATGGATAAAGAAGTTGTGGTACTTATGTACAATGCAAAATCACTCAGCCATGAAATCTATGTCATCAGGCCCGTAGCAGCATAATGAGTGGATTCAGGTATGATGATTCTAACTGAAATATGTCACACAGAAAAAGAAACATCATAAGATATCACTAATACACGGAATGTGAACTTGGCTACACATGAACTGAATTACAAAACAGAACAGGGTCTCAAGTTTAGAAAACCAACTTATGCTTCCTTAAGGGGGAAAGTGAGTTGGGGTGCTGCATAAAACCAGAGTTTGAAATTAGCACAGATACCATTCAATAAGCCAAATATGTAATAGACAAGACCTACCCCTTGCTCAACAAAATGGACTCAACAATGAGGTATCACCTCACACCTGATAGAATGGGCATCATGAGAAAATCTACAAACAAAAATGCTGGAAAGGGTGTGGAGAAAAGGAACCCTCTTCCACTATTGTTGGGAATATAAATTGATACAGTCACTACGGAGAACAATATGGAGTTTCTTAAGAAACTAACAATAGAATTACCATATGATACAGCAATCCCAGTACTGGACATATACCCAGACAAAACCATAAATCAAAACGAGACATTCACCGCAATGTTCATTGCATCACTATTTACAATATCGAGGTAATGGAAGCAACCTAAATGCCCACAGACAGACGAATGCATAAAGCTGTGGTACATATATAAAATGGAATATTACTAAGCCATGAAAAGGAATGAAATTGGGTCATTTGTAGAGACGTCGATGGATCTAGAGACTGTCATACAGAGTGAAGTAAGTCAGAAAGAGAAAAACAAATCTTGTATATTCATGCATATATGTGGAACCTAGAAAAACTGTACAGATTAACCATTTTGCAAGGCATAAATAGAGCAACAGATGTAGACAACAAATGTATGGACAACAAGGGGGGAAAGCTGTTGGGGGGGTGGTGGTGGGAGGAGTTGAGAGACTGGGATTGGCATGTATACATTTATATGTATAAAATAGATAACCAATAAGAACCTGCTGTATAAAAATATAAAATAAAATTCAAAATTAAAAAGAAATAAAATTTAAAAAATAAAACAGAAAAAACAATTATTCCCTTCACATACATGTATTTATATGAATAAATTATTTCCATGCTTATATCTGTAAATACAAAAAAGAGGAATAAAATCTACCTTGAACCAAAAACGAAAAAGAGAAAAAAAAAACACAGAACCCACCAGTTCCACAGAGGAAAACCGTATCAGGGCACTTGCTCCAGTTGTAAACAATTCTGAAGTTGGCCAGTGGTGGGGAATCGTCTCCCATTCAGCCAGCAGCCCCCACGCAACAAGCGTCCTCATTGCAAAGCTGGGGCACCGTGCCGAGGCATCTGTGAGTAAACGGGAGGTGAGCCCCAGGCCAGTTGCTGCTGAACTATTCCCACCCGTCCCAGGTAAAACACCTGAATATATACAAGGACTTGAAAGCCTAGAGGAAGGGCCATAGAGCCACACGAGTGACAGCATGCCGGCCGACTTGGTGCCTGCAGGCCAGCCAGGATGGTCCTGGCCCTGGGTGCTCTTCTGGAAGATTTCCATTTCCCTGACTGAGATACCCGTCCTGTCCCTGCCCCCACTGCTTTTTTCCTTCCTCACCTCTGCCCAGGGAGAAATTCCAGCAGCAGGTATGGGTGACACATCCTCTTCTTTAGCAGGTGGCAGCCTGGCAACTGCTGCAGAAAGTCCAGCAGAGCCCCACTCACACTGGGCCACCCACAAAGCCGTGGCCTCTCACTCCCTCCCACCAGCCCAGCCCCGAGACTGCTGACAGGGCAGAGAAAATGGCGTCAGGCACGGCTGCAGGGGCTCTTGCTGCCTGGAGTGGTATTTATATTGATCTCAACCCAGGCACACCTGGGGAGGGCTGGCCCGCACGGTAAGGCTGCCCAGGTCAGCCAATCATCACCCCTCAGGGGCTCACAGTTGCAGAAAATGGAACTTGCTGAACCGGCCAGGTCCAAGGAACAGGTGTGGGCTCCTGAGAGTCAGGATAGACAAGGGGCTGCAGCTTTGGCTTGTTTTCTAATCATTTTATCTGGCCCATGAGTGGGAGACAACTTCAAGAAAACCCTCTCCTTATGAGAGGAACCCAGGAGTCAGGGAGAGGAGGGGTGGGTGGTGGTTGGAGACAGAGGCCTGGTGCCCCGGGTGCAGTGGAAGTCTCTGGAAGACCAGGTGGAGGGAGGCCGCACAGAGTGATGCCCAGGGTCACAGACCTGTCGCAGCTGCTGTTTGTTAGTTCAAGTCCTGCTCTGAGGTGCTCTGTGCCAGCTCTGAGCGACAGGTGAGCTGGGGGTGCTCTGCAATGAGGGCTATGTGCACGGTTCCTGTGTGCCCAGCCCTGCCATGGTACCTGCAAGGGTAGCTCTGTATCCTGGGAAGGGCCTGACCACGAGAGCCCCGTGGGCTGGGGTGGGGGTGGGGTACCTGCCCAGGTGAGCTCCATATTCTGGGATTGGTCTGACCACGAGAGCCCCATGGGCTGCTGGGGACCTGGTAAAGGATGTCAGGACAGTCAGTGAAGCCACCGAGGATATACCTCCAGTTGCTCCTAATTCCTACACCCTGCTGGTCATTCTACCAACCACCAGGACATGGTATTCTGTATTAGTCTTCAATGATGCCTTCTTTTGTATTCCATTAGTCCCAGAGTCACAAGAAATTTTGGCTTGTGAGTGGCAGGACTCAACATACAACTAAAACAATACTTCCGGGCCGTCTTGCCCCAAGGGTGCAAAAATTCCCACACCATCTTTGGGGAAAGCTTAGCTAAAGACCTAAAAGTTCTACCTCTGGAAAAGGAAACCCTCCTTCAGTACGCAGACGACATTCTGATCGCCAGCCCTACTAAGGAGGCCTCTGAACTACCAAGCCAATAAAGGATAGAAGTTGTCCAAGAAAAAGCTCAAATATCACAGACTGCGGTGACCTGCCTGGGCTTCATTCTCACAGAAGGTCGGAGAAGCCCATCTCAGGAAAGGGAAGAAACCATTTGCAGCCTTACCCCTTTCTAAAACTAGAAGACAGCTTAGGGGTTCCTGGGGAGGCCAGGGTTTGCTGCTTCTGGATCCCTAACTACAGTCTACTAGCTGGGCCTCTATATGAAACACTGAAAGGAAAAGATGATGATCCTTTTGAATAGAATCCAGAAGTGGCCTTTCAAGAATGGAAAGAGCAGTCAATTCAGACCCTTGCCCTGGAACTCCCTAATTTAGCTAAACCCTTTGACCTTTACATTCCCGGTGAAAGGTGAATCGCCATTGGAGAATTAGTGCAAAAACTGGGACCACTTGAAATGGAACAATGCAAGAATGCCATCCAGGTAGGATAAACTACGGTCACCAAGGGGCTTGGCCCACTGCCGCATCTGGCCAAGATACTGGCGGTATCTAAAAACCTGGAAATCAGCAGCCCAAAAGGCCACCTCCTTCCTAAGGGAAAAGGACCCCACGTGGTGATCCTAACCACCAACGATGCCCTGAAGTTGCAGGGTTCGCTCCGTGGGCACACCGACCTCGAGTGAGGAGGCCCTCCAACTCCAACATCCAGAGAGATAACCGGGGGCAACAGGGCACCATGACGACTCGTGTGAACATCACTTGACCTGGAGTTTCTCTCATAAAACAATAAGAGTGTGTCCCAAAAGAGTAGACTACTGCTTGCAGGACTTACTGCACCCAGAGGGGAGCTAATAATCTTGGTGGGGGAACCGTATATCACACTGTCACCATAGAAAAGCCTACAGACACCGTGATGATGGTGGCCAATAAGACTGGCTGGACTCCTGTTTACTTCAAAAGGCTGTTGACTCAGTGGTCATCATGGTCCTTGATCACCACTGACCCTGGACTGTCTGGGAGTTGAGCGGGCAGGGCTCTGACACCTGGTGCTGTTTGTACGTTAATTCAGGGGCCTAATTGAAGAAAGCGCAGACTACTGGTCAGAGCATCTAGGCTGGCAGAAATGGTCAGCCTAAGGTGGCCGAACAAATGTGGGGCGGGGTGAAACCGGCCCCCACAGCGTCTCTGCACATCTCTTTCCTGGACCCTTAAAGGTCATTAGAATCTATAACACTTCCAATGCTGGTGCTCAGGTGGACGAGCAGGGAGGCAGGGGGCCTGGGGACAATCAACGTCACCTGGAGGCTGCTGGGGAGAAGTTCTGACCCTCGCCCCCGGGTATTAGGGCTCCCAACTCAGCACTCAGCAGTTACAGAAGAAGTGTCTGCACCCTCAGCACTCCAAGAATGAGGAACGGGACAAAAGGCAGAGGAGGGGTTTGTCCCCAGCAAAGCCCATTAAAAATCCCTGGGAGATAAAAGTAGAATCTGGGCAATAAAGTCAAGTCTAACCTTTTTTATCCTTTGTGCTTTGTCTAATTTCACGTGCTCCTAGGGTCCCGCATGCAGAGGTTCCACACCCGGCACTTCAGACCAGATTTCCTAGTGCAGAATGGCTGGGTCGACACCTCAGCTCCTGGGGCCCAGTGCAGACTCCGCGATATAGAGCCTGAGCTGCAGCCAACCTGGCCCTCGAGAGCTCCGCCCCCTCCCTCCCACTGACTCTGACAGGATCTCTACACAGCAGCCCAGCCCACAGCCCACGGGGTAGTGCATGCTCTCACCTCTCCATTCTCTGATCAAAATATAAAGTTTCCTTTGCTTGTGAACCAAACTCAGTCTCGATCTGTTGGCCCCAATGACACTGGGCAGGGGGACACTTGTTGGGGTCCACTCTGGAGGATCAGTAACAGAAATTGAGACTATTGTAACCTCAATGAACAGATGTGTGAGCCAAACTGTAGTTAACATAGAACAGTGTATAAGGCTCGGGTAAAATAAAATGTTTCTAACACTTCCATTTGATATTTCCATCACTTTATTATAAGCAAGTTCAGTGAAAAGGTTTGTCTTATTTGTCAGGTCAATATTAGAGAAACGAAGTGATTTCTTTCCAAGGATGTACATCTAATAATCTTGGTTAAAGCTTCAATCTTGTTTTAAATGCTTTTCCATTGAAAATGATACCTCTCTTTCAGCTCCCCCATTTCTGAGAAGTATAAAATCTTATAATTTATTATTACCAAAGGGGAAAGGTGGGAGGAGGGATAAATTAACAGTTTGGGATTAACACATACACACTGCTATGTATAAAATAGATCATCAACAAGGAACTACTGTATAGCACAGGGAACTACACTCAACATTTTGCAATAACCTATAAGGGGAAATAATCTGAAAAAGAATAGATATTTTTATTGACATCATCTATCAATGACAGTTAAAGTGTAACCTAAGGGAAGCTGGTGGTGAGTGCTTCTGACCCTGAAGACTT